>NC_091196.1:37313289-37478289 GCF_040958095.1 Procambarus clarkii | reverse complement strand
ATGGCATTTACTATTTTTAAAAGATTATTAGCAAATTTACAGAAATGGTGCATTCGGAAGACAAAACCGTGGTAGACATGGTTGGAACAAGTTAGGTGAGAGGGTGGTGGAGGCCAAAACCATAATCATAATCATCTGTATCAAACCTTATTACAGGTAAAACCAGTAGGCAGTCTACTGTATTTTATCAAACCGTTATTAGTATAATAGATCTCGTAATAATTTTGCAAAAATAATGGCATTTACTATTTTTAAAAGATTATTAGCAAATTTACAGAAATGGTGCATTCGGAAGACAAAACCGTGGTAGACATGGTTGGAACAAGTTAGGTGAGAGGGTGGTGGAGGCCAAAACCATAATCATAATCATCTGTATCAAACCTTATTACAGGTAAAACCAGTAGGCAGTCTTCTGTATTTTATCAAACCGTTATTAGTATAATAGATCTCGTAATAATTTTGCAAAAATAATGGCATTTACTATTTTTAAAAGATTATTAGCAAATTTACAGAAATGGTGCATTCGGAAGACAAAACCGTGGTAGACATGGTTGGAACAAGTTAGGTGAGAGGGTGGTGGAGGCCAAAACCATAATCATAATCATCTGTATCAAACCTTATTACAGGTAAAACCAGTAGGCAGTCTTCTGTATTTTATCAAACCGTTATTAGTATAATAGATCTCGTAATAATTTTGCAAAAATAATGGCATTTACTATTTTTAAAAGATTATTAGCAAATTTACAGAAATGGTGCATTCGGAAGACAAAACCGTGGTAGACATGGTTGGAACAAGTTAGGTGAGAGGGTGGTGGAGGCCAAAACCATAATCATAATCATCTGTATCAAACCTTATTACAGGTAAAACCAGTAGGCAGTCTACTGTATTTTATCAAACCGTTATTAGTATAATAGATCTCGTAATAATTTTGCAAAAATAATGGCATTTACTATTTTTAAAAGATTATTAGCAAATTTACAGAAATGGTGCATTCGGAAGACAAAACCGTGGTAGACATGGTTGGAACAAGTTAGGTGAGAGGGTGGTGGAGGCCAAAACCATAATCATAATCATCTGTATCAAACCTTATTACAGGTAAAACCAGTAGGCAGTCTACTGTATTTTATCAAACCGTTATTAGTATAATAGATCTCATAATAATTTTGCAAAAATAATGGCATTTACTATTTTTAAAAGATTATTAGCAAATTTACAGAAATGGTGCATTCGGAAGACAAAACCGTGGTAGACATGGTTGGAACAAGTTAGGTGAGAGGGTGGTGGAGGCCAAAACCATAATCATAATCATCTGTATCAAACCTTATTACAGGTAAAACCAGTAGGCAGTCTACTGTATTTTATCAAACCGTTATTAGTATAATAGATCTCGTAATAATTTTGCAAAAATAATGGCATTTACTATTTTTAAAAGATTATTAGCAAATTTACAGAAATGGTGCATTCGGAAGACAAAACCGTGGTAGACATGGTTGGAACAAGTTAGGTGAGAGGGTGGTGGAGGCCAAAACCATAATCATAATCATCTGTATCAAACCTTATTACAGGTAAAACCAGTAGGCAGTCTACTGTATTTTATCAAACCGTTATTAGTATAATAGATCTCGTAATAATTTTGCAAAAATAATGGCATTTACTATTTTTAAAAGATTATTAGCAAATTTACAGAAATGGTGCATTCGGAAGACAAAACCGTGGTAGACATGGTTGGAACAAGTTAGGTGAGAGGGTGGTGGAGGCCAAAACCATAATCATAATCATCTGTATCAAACCTTATTACAGGTAAAACCAGTAGGCAGTCTACTGTATTTTATCAAACCGTTATTAGTATAATAGATCTCGTAATAATTTTGCAAAAATAATGGCATTTACTATTTTTAAAAGATTATTAGCAAATTTACAGAAATGGTGCATTCGGAAGACAAAACCATGGTAGACATGGTTGGAACAAGTTAGGTGAGAGGGTGGTGGAGGCCAAAACCATAATCATAATCATCTGTATCAAACCTTATTACAGGTAAAACCAGTAGGCAGTCTTCTGTATTTTATCAAACCGTTATTAGTATAATAGATCTCGTAATAATTTTGCAAAAATAATGGCATTTACTATTTTTAAAAGATTATTAGCAAATTTACAGAAATGGTGCATTCGGAAGACAAAACCGTGGTAGACATGGTTGGAACAAGTTAGGTGAGAGGGTGGTGGAGGCCAAAACCATAATCATAATCATCTGTATCAAACCTTATTACAGGTAAAACCAGTAGGCAGTCTTCTGTATTTTATCAAACCGTTATTAGTATAATAGATCTCGTAATAATTTTGCAAAAATAAAGGCATTTACTATTTTTAAAAGATTATTAGCAAATTTACAGAAATGGTGCATTCGGAAGACAAAACCGTGGTAGACATGGTTGGAACAAGTTAGGTGAGAGGGTGGTGGAGGCCAAAACCATAATCATAATCATCTGTATCAAACCTTATTACAGGTAAAACCAGTAGGCAGTCTACTGTATTTTATCAAACCGTTATTAGTATAATAGATCTCGTAATAATTTTGCAAAAATAATGGCATTTACTATTTTTAAAAGATTATTAGCAAATTTACAGAAATGGTGCATTCGGAAGACAAAACCGTGGTAGACATGGTTGGAACAAGTTAGGTGAGAGGGTGGTGGAGGCCAAAACCATAATCATAATCATCTGTATCAAACCTTATTACAGGTAAAACCAGTAGGCAGTCTACTGTATTTTATCAAACCGTTATTAGTATAATAGATCTCGTAATAATTTTGCAAAAATAATGGCATTTACTATTTTTAAAAGATTATTAGCAAATTTACAGAAATGGTGCATTCGGAAGACAAAACCAATTTTTCACTTTTGACAATTGAGCACCTGCTACATCCAGATTCTAGGGAGGAAAGGAAGGACGATCTTACTGGATCCCATAGCCTCTCCGAGGCACAAACCAGGCTTTTACATAACCCCCCCCCCCTGCACCCGAGCTTTTTAAAATAGTAAATGCCATTATTTTTGCAAAATTATTACGAGATCTATTATACTAATAACGGTAAATAAATAATAAATAGTAAATAAATCAAAATCAGTTACATTATTTTATCTTATTCATAGCATAAATGTTCTCAAAGATTACTAAAAAGAAATTGAATTAGACTACAGCAAATTGGCAAACTTTACCTTGTATCTGTTTCCACCGAGTTTGTTTGGGGCGTTCTTCAACATATCAGCAATACTTGTCTCAACATCTCTTTCAGTTGCATTAGTGTGGGTGTTGATACAGGCTTCTGGAAATTTATAAGAATTAATTAATATATATAATTATAATTCACTTTGCTATTCCCCATTCCACAGTCCTCTCGTCCTTCCCACTTCCCTGTCCCCACATCATCCCCACTATTCCCACTTCCCTGTCCCATCGTCCTCCTTACCATTTTCCCCTCCCCTGTCCTTCTTCCTCCCCCACCATCTCCCATTCACCTGTCCCTTTGTCCTCCCCAGCATTCCCCTGTCCCCACCATCCCCAACTCCCCAGTCCCCTCGTCCTCCCCACCATTACCCTCTCCTCTGTCCCCTCGTCTTCCCCACCATACCCCCCTCTCGTCCTCCCCACCATTCCAAACTACCTCATCCGATGCATTCTATAATGGTCTGATGCTTCCATCAGAAAATTGGGAACATCAAATGATCTGATATTCCCATCACTGAAAAATAAGAACAGCTAAAAAAATGAAATGAAAAAAATAAAAAAATAAACTATACTCATGAAATGAACAGTATGGTAAACAACACAGCTCAATTTCAATGCAATGTCACACAAAATTATTAAATCGAAATGAAAATAAATTGAAATCTATGAAAATTCAAATTATCAATACAATCGGAAATATTGAAATAATATCGCAACATAATATAGTGTGGGTTGCTCTTACGTGCAACAGACGGTGCTGTTTTTCAAAAAAGGCATGGTTTTACCTGTCACAAGTGTGGCATCTATACTTATACTCACGAAATGAACGGTATGGTAAACAACATAGCTCAATTGCAATGCAATGTCACAATAACATTTAATAACAATAATAACAATAACATTTAAATATACTTTAAGATATAATCTAGAAGAAAATAAGAACATTGAAACGGTTCATGAACTCGATTTCAATAAAGGACACTATGGGGAACTTTGAAAAACAGTTAATGAGTATAATTAGACAGACTTGTTGCTAGGCAGAGGAGTAAATAATGAGATATATGGCAAATTTTGCAAAATATACGGCACACAAACATTCATACCCAAACAAAGCAAAATGCTAGGTAAGAACAAAGCAGTTGGCCCGTAGGGGAAAGGAGATACCCACAAGACTGGAATACTAGTCATTAACAAGCACACAAGTACTACACTACACAACAACCGCACTACTACCAGAACTGGACGAATCACTACCAAAACAACACATTGCACATCACTACCAAAACAACACAACACAACACAAGCATTGGCAAAGAATTATAGACCAGTTGCACTAACATCCCACATAATAAAATTATTTGAGAGTGATCAGGAGTCAGATTACTAGTTTTATAGAGACCAATGACCTCCACAATCCAGGCCAACAAGGATTTAGAGCAGTTTCTATGATCGAGCCACTGAGATCTATAAAGAATTCTGATCAAGAAAGAGATCTAGGGGTGGTTTTAGATAGAAAACTATAACCTGAGGATCATATTAAGAACATTCTGCGAGGGGCCTATGCTACACTTTTTAACTTTAGAATTGCTTTTAAATACATAGGTCAAAAAGTTTTAAAAGTTTTAAAAGTTTTTTAAACCTCTCGTGTATCATGAGTGTGTTAAAGCATCAGATGGTGCATTCAGATGATGAATATTACCTAGTTCCTTCATCTGGGAAGAATGAACACATATTGGTGCATTCGGTGAATAAAACTAACTACTGTAGTTTAATTGATCAACAGACTGTATATCATATGCAGACTGTATGTGGATCTGCGAGCCACTCCAAACAACACCCTGGTGGACCAAGCTCCACCAGGGCTAAAGCACAAAGTGATATAGATGTGATAGAGAAACTAGGTCAAATGGAGGAGTAGGTCTGTATATTAAACAGCACCTGACGTGCACAGAGCTACTAAACTCAATGTGGTGGTAGAGTGGTGGGGGGGGGGGAAACATTGCAGAAAAAAACAAAAATACAATTTGGTCAACAAAACAGCATTGTTTAAAATAGAAGACATGGGTTGTCATTTTGGGGGTAAGGTAGGTTACATTGAGTTAATTAGTTAGTACTTAGTTTTTATCTTAAACTGGTTGGGAGAGGTACAGTGTTGCTGTGCTGGTGAAAGAACACCTAAAGGTAAATTAAATAATGATTGCGAATCCACAAGAAGTTGACATAATATCGCTAGAGATCTGCAATCAGGATGATAAACTTTCCTTAAAGAATTTGACAAACACTTGCTGATAGGACATGAAGTAAATGAAATGTATGTCAAGTTTTGTGAAATATATGATAAAAGCACAACAAAATTTGTACCAAAGGAGAGATGCAGAACTAGGAAAAGGGGTTTGTTCAACAGAAATTGCGAGAGGGCCTGAGACCCAAACACACACAAATGGAATCAATATATAGCAAGAGGCCAAACCCCCAAACATACAAGCGATGCAAAGATGCGAGAAACAGCAGCAGCATTAAGGAGAGGGACTTAAGGACCATAAATAAAGTGTGAAAATAAACTCGAGTAAATTTTTTTAACTACTCTCGACAGTGAAGAAAAACAAATATTCAGACGATTTGTGTTAGAATCATTAATCTTACACTTTCGGTCATATTCAACAACACAAATACATACACACACATTCCTGTTGCTGTAGCAAGTGAAGAATTACACACACAGATCACAATAACGTGATGCATCAAATGAACAAATCCACAAGGGCCGTGACGAGGATTCGAACCTGCGTCCGGGAGCATCCCAGACACTGCCTTAATCGACTGAGCTACAACAGGGTAAAAGGGTTGAAACCGAAGTTCTACTGAACTTACTGGATCCCATAGCCTCTCCGAGGCACAAACCAGGCTTTTACATAACCCCCCCCCCCCCTGCACCCGAGCTATGTCAACAGGCCGTTCTCCCTCTTCGCCCTTCCGAATGCACCATATCAGTAAATTTTTTAATAATCTTTTAAAAATAGTAAATGCCACTATTTTTGCAAAATTATTATGAGATCTATTATTCTATAGAATAATGCATATAAATGCATATATGCATATAAATACAAAACATAAATACAAAACAAGTAAATGTAAATAATTTTACCTTGCACCTAGATCCACCAAGCCTGTATGGCGCGCGTTTCAGTACTTCGGAAATCTAGAACTATCTTGAATCTCTAATCTGCAATGAAACAATACATATTATTGCACTTACCAAAACATGGATGAATGTAGAAAATACAGAACTATTAGCTGAATATCAAATAAATGGATTTAATCTATTTCACACAGATAGATATATTACACCGTGTATATTAGGTAATACCTAACATACACGCCTCCACACACACTACATTTGAAATGTAGTCTCAAAAAGACTACATTTCAACAGCAAAGATTACTCCATAAAAAAATAATTAAATTATTGACCAACATGAGAGAGGGTTAGCCAACATGAGAGGGTTGTGTTGATTGCCTGAAAATATTTAAATTGTGTAATGTATTGAATGGCATTTTTCAAGTTACAACATTTTTTAAATTACTGAACTAGGTTCTAGGCTTTGCTAGGCTTAATTCAATTATTACAGATAAGCCTAACCTAGCCTAGAACCCAGTGGGTTTTCTTCCTATTGGGGAGTGTTGTACATGCCTCGCCTCCACATACACACTAGCACAGCCAGGCCTCGCCTCCACATACACACTAGCACAGCCAGGCCTCGCCTCCACATACACACTAGCACAGCCAGGCCTCGCCTCCACATACACCAGCACTGCCAGGCCTCGCCTCCACATACACCAGCACTGCCAGGCCTCGCCTCCACATACACACTAGCACAGCCAGGCCTCGCCTCCACATACACACTAGCACAGCCAGGCCTCACCTCCACATACACCAGCACTGCCAGGCCTCGCCTCGCCTCCACATACACCAGCACTGCCAGGCCTCGCCTCCACATTTAAACCAACCAAGCCCACAAATACGTTAACATGGACCAGCATTACACCGTCTAACATACTCTGTCAGATGTAACAACTAAATTTGTGAATTCAAGACCAAATCTATTGTATAACACAGTGTTAGTACGAGAAAAACATTACTTACATTCGAAGCCGTGTTTTAAAATGGCGGCGGTCTTGTACTGACGCTCCAAACTGTGTGTTCGTTTGCGTATGATGAACGTGTGACAATTTACTACAACAATTATTTAATTATTCTTATTCTTTATTTTAATATTTTTAGGGTACATGAAATTTCAAACTTATTTGCACACAATAATATAATTGCATTGTCATAACCTTTATATATTACGGAAAATACGATGACATGAACGAAGTCAAAGTGAAGTTGAAGTCAAAGTCATTCGCCGAACGTATTAGTCATTTTTTTTCTCCCAAACGATAGGGGTAACAAATCCACAGAGAATATAAGTGTACAGTAAAGTCAATTTTATTCAGGAAAGTACATACATAGTTGATTTACAAACATAATGTTGGATTTATAGATAGAGCTAGTGCATACAATACCTAAAGCCACTATAGTAGGCATATAGCATTTCAGGCAACCGGGCAGTATATATGGACCCCTTACTCAAATCTCTGAATATGTTAGATATTAAGTCCCTGCACATACTCTCATGTGTATTTTATATATATAAAACGCTGCACTGTAATGTCAATCCTGACCTTAAAAGCTTCCTAGAAGGTTGTAACAGATCCCATGAGCACCACACCAGAAACAAATACCTATTTGATATTCCAAGAGTACGACTTAGTCAAACTAGAAATGCTTTACAAATCAAGAGACCTCGAATGTGGAATGACCTTCCCAATTATGTTAAAACTGTACCTCTCCCAACCAGTTTAAGATAAATAAAGATAAATTTATAAGTTAAGAAAAATTCCACAAATCAACAACCCTGTTACTGACCCTGTATTTACCCAAGTCTTTCCTAAATCTAAACTTATCCAATTTATACCCATTGTTTCGTGTTCTATCTTGTGTTGACAATTTTAATACCCTATTAATATCCCCTTTGTTATATCTATTCAGGAAATTGTGGTTGATCTCGAACCCATTGATAATGTGACGACTTATACAGAATTTTGTAACTATATCATCAAGATTGTAACCAGCTTAGCTAAATGTAGTGTGGGGTTCAGTCCCTAAGCCCATATATGTGCCTCTCTAACCATTTAGGTTACAGGGCAAAAACATAAAAACAAAGGTAACTGCAGAAGGCCTATTGGCCCATACCAGGCAGCTCCTATCTATAACAGATAAACACTAAGTACTACCTAATTAACTCAATGTAACCTACCAACCTAACCCCCTATCCACCTAACCTATCCACCGCTGCCCACTGGATGGGGGGCGGTGTGCAGGACAAACATATAAATTTTGATACTAGCTCTCCACATATGTCAGTTGCTTAACACTTTAGTGCGCGCGGCGTTCTGGGCGCTCAAGCGTAAACACAAAAAAGTTTATAATCTTTTCACGCTCCTAACCTCAATTCTCAAGCTACGTTTTTCATTTTGGTATCAATGCGTTGGCAATAAAATTCTCTACAAGATCATATGCATAAAATGTCACCGAAGCATTTGGTATCCCACCACGAAGTAAATAAACACGAAGATGACTCGCCGTGACACCCAAACAGGAAGTAAATGTTCATACTCTTTCGTTTGTTGCCAGCCTCACAGTCATCCTACAGCGCTCATTTTGATATCACTGAACTCGCAATAAAATTCCCCACCCAGACATATGCCTATCAATGTCTAATTATGGTATCGGGTGACCCGCACGAGTGTGGGAACTGGGTGAAGCGTTAGCCGTGATTTCAGCAGGGACGACACTGTTGGGATGCAGTGCTTTGAATGTTTATACTTATTTAACTCTCCTGACATTATTTCTGAAGCTACGTATTTCATTTTTATAGCAATGTGTTCGCAATAGAAAGTTCTATAAGAACATGGGTAGAGTTGGCCAACACAGCGTCAAATAAATTTGCGGCGAATAAAATCTTACGCGTGTTTGTACCCGTGAGCGTCAAAAGTTTTTACTTTGCTCATGTTTTTCAAGTTTATACTTGTTTCACACCGTTTTTTTTTTGTATAGTGTTCGGAATAAAATTCCCTACACAGACATATGCATATCAAATACAATTCCTTGGAATTCACAGCTGTAGAGATGACGGAAAACACACAACCGGAACCCGCTCTTGACACTCCAACTCAAACCCGCAACACCCACAAAAAAAGTTTCTCTTGTTTCATGTATACTTACTTTAGTTTTCGTGCTACAGTTCTCATTTAGGTATCAAAATATTCCTAAGAAAATAGACTACAATACTGAAACAATCTAAGACAATTATGTGTACTTACCAAAGCAAAGACGATTGTAGTAAAATAAGTTGAGCATTTTATCTCCACTCCACCTCCTTCAGGTACTGATTCCTGAAGTTGCTCAACAGATGTTCCTAGGTGGAGTGAAGCTGATGTAGGTGGTTATTTCTTGTCCACCCAATACACCCTTTTCCTGTGATAAGTGGTGTAACAAGGTATGACGCAAAGTGGAACATCGCATGTCTTGCACGCTATACCAGTTTCCTTCCTGATACCCGACTTTGAACACACTTCACACCTGCGACGTTTGGGGATTTTTACCAGCTCATGTTTCAATTTATAGTTCAGGCGAGTCTCTGCTATAACAACACGTCGCTGTTGTCTCTTGGTTGGCAATAAACTACTGTCTGAATCGTCGCTCTCACTATTGTTTTCAAACACTAATGTGGAATATGAATTATCTTCATCAGATTCAGCTTCAGCACTAGGTGTAGATGTGAAGAGAGGGCGCCTCACACCCGACGGGCCAGGTGTTGACGGGTCAGCAGCAGGATACACAGGACCAGTGTCATGATTTATGTCTGGAGCATGAACTAGATGTGGAGATGGTGTAGTTGTTGCAGGCCACTCTGCCTTGTCAAATTTCAATAAAGACCAAATAGCAACTTCATGGAACTAGAGCAGAGTTAGTTTCCTTCGATCATCTGTGTTGGCCTTGTACAATGCATGTACAATGCATTGAGTAAAGACCAAATAGCAACTTCATGGAACTAGAGCAGAGTTAGTTTCCTTCGATCATCTGTGTTGGCCTTGTACAATGCAACCACAAGTTGACATTGAATGTGAATTAACAATGAGACAAGTAAGATTTATACTAATACATTTATACTAACTCTGTTGAGCGTTGACCATTTATACATCAAATCTGTTGATGTGAGCACTTTAGTTTAGTCTGCCGTTTAAAGAAAAAAAGAGCATATCAATGGTATATCACAGAAAACGAATTTATCATAAACTCATGTATTTGTCTTATCATATTGAACTGCATTCATATTTTTAATATATAACAATATGAATATACAAATTTCTGTAAATCCCCTACCTTGTTGGAATCTGTGGAAATGAATGAGCAAATGTGCTGGCTGAAGGCGCTGAAGGAAACCACATTGGTTTCATTTTGGATACAAATGTCCATGGAAATTCAAAATGGAAACTAATTATATAGTTGAACCTGCAGAGACGAGTTTAAGAATCTGTGTTGAGAGTGATGGACACAGCCTTCACAATTATACTTCAGAGAATGTAAACATCTAAGAGTCATTAGAAATATGTGTAGAATAATAAACCCTACATTGTTTGAGTTAGGGAAAACACCATTTGTGATATATAGATACTATAGCTGTTCCTAAAGATTCACCCTTTTTTGCACCAGCAAGATAACATATAAGATTTTAAGAGTTGACGAATGTTAATATTCTTGTTTGATAAACTGTGAACTTGAGACATAGTTAATAAGAACATATTAACACAACAAAATGTTTTCATAATCTTTAACACCACTTTCCAGCAACTTATATAATTTATATAAATTATTTTAGAGAATAATACATAAATTATATATTTAAACATGATATAGTGTTTAGTGGAATGTATAAGGAGTCAAATTGTGTTAAAAAGAGCAATTTTTAGAAAATTTGGAAAAATACTTTTTTCTGTTCAAATTATAACTAAATGGATTTTAAAGGTTTCACTCAGCCAATATATATCATTCACAATTTATTAATGAATTTTACAAAAAAACACCATAAATTTTATATTTAAACATGTAAAAACTATTTGTTTTACATTTGGAAGAAAATAATTGTAGAAAAACAATTTATAATTAAACCTTTGTGTTTGGATTTTTTGAGTAAAAGTTTCTCAAAGGCTTTCCTGCACCATTCTCAATGCAAATCATTCCCACACCTATGGCAAGAGATAGGCGAACGTTGTGTAGATGATTTGTGTTTGCTGGGTGCAGAGGGTTAGGAGAATGATGCAGAGGCTCAAGAGAGTGATGCAGAGGCTTAAGAGAGTGATACAGAGGCTTATGAGAGGGATGCAGAGGCTCAAGAGAGGGATGCAAAGGCTCAAGAGAGGGGATGCAGAGGCACAAGAGAGGGATGCAGAGGCTCGTGGGAGTGATCCAGAGGCTCAAGAGCGGGATGCATAGGCTTGGGAGAGTGATGCAAATGCTCACGAGAGGGATGCAGAGGCTCATGAGAGGGATGCAGGAGTTCAAGAGAGGGATGCAGAGGCTCAAGAGAGTGATGCAGAGGCTTAAGAGAGGGATGCAGAGGCTCAAGAGAGTGATGCAGAGGGTTAGGAGAGGGATGCAGAGGCTCAAGAGAATGATGAAGAGGCTAAAGAGAGTGCTGTAGAGGCTCAAGAGAGGGATGCTGAGGCTCCAGAGAGGGATGCAGAGGCTCCAGAGATTTATGCAGAGGCTGAAGAGAGTTATGCAGAGGCTCAAGAGAATGATGTAGAGGCTTAAGAGAGGGATGCAGAGGCTCAGGAGAATGATGCAGAGGCTCAAGGGAGTGATGCAGACGATCAAGAGAGGGATGCAGAGGCTTAAGAGAGTGATGCAGAGGTTCAAGAGAGTGATGTAGAGGCTCAAGAGAGTGATGCAGAGGCTCAAGAGAGTGATGCATAGGATAAAGAGAGTGATGCAAAGGGTCTAGAGAAAGATGCAGAGGCTCAAGAGAGTGATGCAGAGGCTCAAGAGAGTGATGCAGAGGAGTATGAGCGTGATGCAGAGGCCCGAGAGAGTGATACAGAGGCCTCAAGCGAGGAATTCAGAGGCTGAAGAGAGTGGTGCAGAGGCTCAAGAGAGTGATTCAGAGGCTTACGAGAGTGATGCAGAGGCTTAAGAGAGTGATGCCGAGACTTAAGAGACGGATGCAGAGGATCAAGAGAGGGATGCAGAGGCTCAAGAGAGAGATGAAGAGGCTCAAGAGAGGGATGCAGAGGCTCAAGTGAGGGATGCAGAGGCACAAGAGAAAGATGCAGAGGCTCAAGAGAGGGATGCAGAGGCTAAAGAGAGTGATGCAGAGGCTCAAGAGAGTTCTGCAGAGGCTCAAGAGAGTGATGCATAGGCTTACGAGAGTGATGCAGATGATCAAGAGAGTGATGCAGAGGCTTAAGAGAGTGATGCAGACGCTGAAGAGAGTGATGCATAGGCTCAAGAGAGTGATGCAGAGTCTCAAGAGAGCGATGCAGAGGCTCAAGAGAGGGAAGCAGAGGCTCAAGTGAGGGGATGCAGAGGCATAAGAGTGGAATGCAGAGGCTTTTGAGAGTGATGCACAGGCTCAAGAGAGGGATGCAGAGGCTCAAGAGAGTGATGCAGAGGCTCAAGAGAGTGATGCATAGGCTCAAGAGAGTGATGCAGATGCTTAAGAGAGGGATGCTGAGGCTCAAGAGAAGGATGTAGAGGCTCAAGAGAGTAATGCAGAAGCTCAAGAGAGTGATGCAGAGGCTCAAGAGAGGGATGCAGAGACTTAAGAGAGTGATGCAGAGGCTTAAGGGAGGGATGCAGAGGCTCAAGAGAGGGATGCAGAGGCTCAAGAGAGGGATGCAGAGGCTCAAGAGAGGGAAGCAGAGGCTCAAGTGAGGGGATGCAGAGGCACAAGAGAGGAATGCAGAGGCTCTTGAGAGTGATGCAAAGGCTCAAGAGAGGGATGCAGGAGTTCAAGAGAGGGATGCAGAGGCTCAAGAGAGTGATGCAGAGGCTTAAGAGAGGGATGCAGAGGCTCAAGTGAGTGAAGCAGAGCCTTAGGAGAGGGATGCAGAGGCACAAGAAAATGATGAAGAGGCTCAAGAGAGTGCTGCTGAGGCTCAGGAGAGGGGTGCTGAGGCTCCAGAGATGGATGCAGAGGCTCCAGAGAGTGATGCAGAGGCTGAAGTGAGAGATGCAGAGGCTTAAGAGAGTGACGCAGAGGCTCAAGAGAGTGATGCAGAGGCTTAAGAGAGTGACTCAGAAGCTCAAGAGAGTTATGCAGAGGCTCAAGAGAATGATGTAGAGGCTTAAGAGAAGGATGCAGCGGCCCAAGAGAATGATGCAGAGGCTCAAGGGAGTGATGCAGAGGCTTAAGAGAGTGAAGCAGAGGCTGAAGAGAGTGATGCAGAGGCTTAAGAGAGTGATGCAGACGATAAAGAGAGGGAATCAGAGGCTTAAGAGAGTGTCGCAGAGGCTTACTAGAGTGTTGCAGAGGCTCAAAAGACGGATACAGAGGCTCATGAGAGTGATGCAGAGGCTCAAGAGAGGGATGCATAGGCTTAAGAGTGTTATGCAGAGTCTCATGAGAGTGATGCAGAGGGTTAGGAGAATGATGCAGAGGCTCAAGAGAGTGATGCAGAGGCTTAAGAGAGGGTTGCAGAGGGTCAAGAAAGGGATCCAGAGGCTCAAGAGAGGGGATGCAGAGGCACAAGAGAGGGATGCAGAGGCTCGTCAGAGTGATGCAGAGGCTCAAGAGCGGGATGCATAGGCTTGGGAGAGTAATGCAAAGGCTCACGAGTGGGATGCAGAGGCTCATGAGAGGGATGCAGAGGCTCAAGAGAGTGATGCAGAGGCTTAAAAGACGGATGCAGAGGCTCATGAGAGGGATGCAGAGGCTCAAGTGAGGGATGCAGAGGCACAAGAGAGGGACACAGAGGCTCTTGGGAGTGATGCAGAGGCTCCAGAGAGGGATGCAGAGGCTTAAGAGAGTGATGCAAAGGCTCAAGAGAGGGATGCAGAGCCTTAAGAGAGGGATGCAGAGGCTCAAGAGAGGGATGCAGAGGCTTAAGAGAGTGATGCAAAGGCTTAAGAGAGGGATGCAGAGGCTCATGAGAGGGATGCAGAGGCTCAAGAGATGGATGCAGGAGCTCAAGAGAGAGATGCAGAGGCTCAAGAGAGTAATTCAGAGGCTTACGAGAGTGATGCAGAGGCTCAAGAGAGTGATTCAGAGGCCTACGAGAGTGATGCAGAGGCTTAAGAGAGTGATGCAGATGCTTAAAAGACGGATGAAGAGGCTCATGAGTGGGATGCAGAGGCTAAAGTGAGGGATGCAGAGGCACAAGACAGGGACGCAGAGGCTCTTGAGAGTAATGCAGAGGCTCCAGAGAGGGATGCAGAGGCTTAAGAGAGTGATGCAATGGCTCAAGAGAGGGATGCAGAGGCTTAAGAGAGGGATGCAGAGGCTAAAGAGAGGGATGCAGAGGCTAAAGAGAGGGATGCAGAGGCTTAAGAGAGTGATACAAAGGCTCAAGAGAGGGATGCAGAGGCTCATGAGAGGGATACAGGAGTTTAAGAGTGGGATGCAGAGGCTCAAGAGAGTGATGCAGACGCTTAAGAGAGGGATGCAGAGGCTCAAGAGAGTGATGGTGAGGCTCAAGAGAATGATGAAGAGGCTCAAGAGAGTGCTGCAGAGGCTCAAGAGAGGGATGCTGAGGCTCCAGAGAGGGATGCAGAGGGTGAAGAGAGAGATGCAGAGGCTTAAGAGTGTGATTCAGAGGCTCAAGAGATTGATGCATAGGCTGAAGAGAATGATGTAGAGGCTTAAGAGAGGGATGCAGAGGCTCAAGAGAATGATGCAGAGGCTCAAGAGAGTGATGCAGAGGATCAAGAGAGGGATGCTAAGGCTCCAGAGAAAATAAATAAAATGATGCAAACACATAATTGATTAGAAATTAACCTTAAATACTTCATTTTCAATCAACTATTTGTTTCTCGTTAAAATACTGAGTAAGATATTGAAATGGGAGAAGTTCTGTTTTTATTGCATATATCGACGTTTCAGCCAGATTAGAGCGGTTTTACGTGTACATCTTCCATCGGTAATATAAACGGAAAATCAGGAACATTTTAGTTAATTCTAATGAAAACACATTGATTTTTATCATTTGTATTGGAAACAACATTGACATATGTCTTTTTTTGGATCTAAATAATACGAAACCTCGCTCTATGATTTGAAGTTAAAGTCTTCAAATATGGTAAAATAGTGACTTTTTTCACGTTTTTTATTTAGTGTGATTTTACGTAAATACATTCGTTTTTACCAATTATTCGATACTACTTCATGTTTTCCCACGATATGTGATTTGGCCTTCATATCTCAGAATTTCGCAAATTTTGAATTTTTATCAAGTTTCTTGCATTTTGTTTTGTACTAAAAATCATCGAATTTTGCAATATTTTGACGTTTATCATCCCCATTTCCTTTATGTGATTTAAACAAAATATCATCGAATATGGCATTATTTGTCGTTTTTCCACGTTTTTGTGAATTTTCAGTTTTTTAGTATTAATTCATTAAATATACAATAAAAATGATGCAAATACATAATTGATTAGATAATAACCTTAAATACTTTATTTTCAATCATCTATTTGTTTGTCGTTAAAGTACTGAGTAAGATATTGAAAAGGGGAGAAGTTCGGTTTTTATTGCATATATCGACTTTTCAGCCGGATTAGATCGGTTTTACGTGTACATCTTCCATCGGTAATATAAACGGGAAATCACGAACATTTTAGTTAATTCTAATGAAAACACATTGATTTTTATCATTTGTATTGGAAACAACATTGTCATGTCTTTTTTTTGGATCTAAATAATACGAAACCTCGCTCTATGATTTGAAGTTAAAATCCTCAAATATGGTAAAATAGTGACTTTTTCTCGTTTTTTATGTAGTATGATTTTACGTAAATATATTCGTTTTTACCAATTATTCGATACTTCATGTTTTCTCACGATATGTGATTTGGCCTTCATATCTCAGAATTTCGCAAATTTTGCATTTTATAAAGTTTCTTGCAATTTGTTTTGTACAAAAAAACATCGAATTTTGCAATAATTTGACGTTTATCATCCCCACTTCCTTTGTGATTTAAACAAAAAATCATCGAATTAGGCAATATTTTGCGTTTTTGAACGTTTTTGTGAATTTTTAGTTTATTAGTATTAATTCATTATATATACAATAAAAATGAATATTTAACAAGTTTCTTGCATTTTGTTTTGTACTAAAAATCATCGAATTTTGCAATATTTTGACGTTTATAATCCCCATTTCTTTTATGTGATTTAAACAAAATATCATCGAATATGGCATCATTTTACGTTTTTCTACGTTTTTGTGAATTTTCAGTTTATTAGTATTAATTCATTAAATATACAATAAAAATGATGCAAACACATAATTGATTAGATAATACCCTTAAATACTTTATTTTCAATCATCTATTTGTTTCTCGTTAAAATACTGAGTAAGATATTGAAGAGGGGAGAAGTTCGGTTTTTATTGCATATATCGACTTTTCAGCCAGAATAGAGCGGTTTTACGTGTACATCTTCCATCGGTAATATAAACTGAAAATCAGGAACATTTTAGATAATTCTAATGAAAACACATTGATTTTTATCATTTGTATTGGAAACAATATTGTCATGTCTTTTCTTGGATCTAAAAAATACGAAACCTCGCCTCATGATTCGAAGTTAAAATCCTCATATTTGGTATAATAGTGATTTTTTTCACGTTTTTCATGTAGTTTGATATTACGTATATATATTCGTTTTACCAATATTTCGATACTATTTCATGTAGTATCACGATTGTAGTATGAGGATTTTAACTTCAAATCATAGAGCGAGGTTTCGTATTTTTTTTATAAATAATTAATTTGTTTTTTTATATAATTTTTTTTGTTTATTTCTGATTTTCCGTTTATATTACCGATGGAAGATGTACACGTAAAACCGCTCTATTCCGGCTGAAAAGTCGATATATGCAATAAAAACCGTACTTATCTCCTTTTCAATATCTTACTCAGTATTTTAACGAGAAACAAATAGATGATTGAAAATAAAGTATTTAAGGTTATTGTCTAATCAATTATGTGTTTGCATCATTTTTATTGTATATTTAATGAATTAATACTAATAAACTGAAAATTCACAAAAACGCAGAAAAACGCAAAATATTGCCTAATTCGATGATTTTTTGTTTAAATCACAAAGGAAATGGGGATGATAAACGTCAAATTATTGCAAAATTTGATGATTTTTAGTACAAAACAAATTGCAAGAAACTTGATAAAATGCAAAATTTGCGAAATTCTGAGATATGAAGGCCAAATTACATACCGTGAGAAAACATGAAGTAGTATCGAATAATTGGTAAAAACGAATATATTTACGTAAAATCACACTACATAAAAAACGTGAAAAAAGTCACTATTTTACCATATTTGAGGATTTTAGTTTCAAATCATAGAGCGAGGTTTCGTATTATTTAGATCCAAAAAAAGACATATGACAATGTTGTTTCCAATACAAATGATAAAAATCAATGTGTTTTCATTAAAATTAACTAAAATGTTCCTGATTTTCCGTTTATATTACCGATGGAAGAAGTACACGTAAAACCGCTCTAATCTGGCTGAAACGTCGATATATGCAATATAAACAGAACTTTTCCCCTTTTCAATATCTTACTCGGTATTTTAACGAGAAACAAATAGTTGATTGAAAATTAAGTATTTGAGGTTAATTTCTAATCAATTATGTGTTTGCATCATTTTTATTGTATATTTAATGAATTAATAACAATAAACTGAAAATTCAGAAAAACCTGGAAAAACGGCAAAATATTGCCTAATTCGATGATATTTTGATTAAATCACATAAAGGAAAAGGGGATGATAAACGTCAAAATATTGCTAAATTCGATGATTTTTAGTACGAAACAATATGCAAAAAAACTTGCTTAAAAATGCTATATTATGCAAAATTCTGATATATGAAGGCCAAATCACATATCGTGATACTACATGAAATAGAATCGAAATATTGGTATAAATGAATATATTTACGTAATATCAAACTACATGAAAAACGTGAAAAAAGTCACTATTATACCAAATTTGAGGATTTTAACTTCGAATCATGAGGCGAGGTTTCGTATTATTTATCTCCAAGGAAAGACATATGACAATGTTGTTTCCAATACAAATGATAAAAATCAATGTGTTTTCATTAGAATTAACTAAAATGTTCCTGATTTTCCGTTTATATTACCGATGGAAGAAGTACACGTAAAACCGCTCTATTCCGGCTGAAAAGTCGATTTATGCAATAAAAACCGAACTACTCCCCTTTTCAATATCTTACTCAGTATTTTAACGAGAAATAAATAGATGATTGAAAATGAAGTATTTAAGGTTATTATCTAATCAATTATGTGTTTGCATTACTTTTATTGTATATATAATGAATTAATACAATAAACTGAAAATTCACAAAGACGTGGAAAACGGCAAAATATTGTCTAATTCGATGATATTTTGTTTATATCACATAAAGGAAAAGGGGGGGATGATAAACGTCAAAATATTACTAAATTCGATGATTTTTAGTACGAAACAAAATGCAAGAAAACTTGCCTAAAATGCAATATTATGCGAAATTCTGAGATATGAAAGCCAAATCACATATCGTGATAGTACATGAAATAGTATCGAAATATTGGTAAAAATGAATATATTTACGTAATATCAAACTACATGAAAAACGTGAAAAAATTCATTATTATACCAAATTTGAGGATTTTAACTTCGAATAATGAGGCGAGGTTTCATATTATTTATATCCAAGAGAAGACATATGACAATGTTGTTTCCAATACAAATGATAAAAATCAATGTGTTTTCATTACAATTAACTAAAATGTTCCTGATTTTCCGTTTATATTACCGATGGAAGATGTACACGTAAAACCGCTCTAATCCGGGTGAAACGTGTTATATATGCAATAAAAACAGAACTTCTCCCCTTTTCAATATCTTTCTCAGTATTTTAACGAGAAACAAATAGTTGATTGAAAATGAAGTATTTAAGGTTAATTTCTAATCAATTATGTGTTTGCATCATTTTTATTGTATATATTTAATGAATTAATAACAATAAACTGAAAATTCAGAAAAACGTGGAAAAACGGCAAAATATTGCATAATTCGATGATATTTTGATTAAATCACATAAAGGAAAAGGGGATGATGAACGTCAAAATATTGCTAAATTCGATGATTTTTCGTACGAAACAAAATGCAAGAAAACTTGCTTAAAATGCAATATTATGCGAAATTCTGAGATTTGAAGGCCAAATCACATATCGTGACACTATATGAAATAGTATCGAAAAATTGGTAAAATTAATATATTTACGTAATATCAAACTATATGAAAAACGTGAAAAAAGTCACTATTATACCAAATTTGAGGATTTTAACTTCGAATCATGAAGCGAGGTTTCGTATTATTTAAATCCAAGAAAAGACATATGACAATGTTGTTTCCAATTCAAATGATAAAAATCAATGTGTTTTCATTAGAATTAACTAAAATGTTCCTGATTTTCCGTTTATATTACCGATATAAGATGTACACGTAAAACCGCTCCATTCCGGCTGAAAAGTCGATAAATGCAATAAAAACCGAACTTCTCCCCTTTTCAATATCTTACTCAGTATTTTAACGAGAAACAAATAGATGATTGAAAATGAAGTATTTAAGGTTAATTTCAAATCAATTATGTGTTTGCATCATTTTTATCGTATATTTAATGAATTAATAACAATAAACGGAAAATTCACAAAAACGTGGAAAAACTGCAAAATATTGCCTAATTCGATGATATTTTGTTTATACCACATAAAGGAAAAGGGGGATGATAAACGTCAAAATATTATTAAATTTGATGATTTTTAGTACGAAACAAAAATCAAGAAAACTTGCTTAAAATGCAATATTATCCCTCTGCATCCCTCTCTTGAGCCTCTGCATCATTCTCTTAAGCCTCTGCATCACTCTCGTAAGCCTCTGCATTCCTCACTTTAGCCTCTGCATCCCTCTCATGAGCCTCTGCATCCCTCTCTTGTGCCTTTACCTCACTCGCTTAAGCCTCTGCATCCCTCTCTTGAACTCCTGCATCCCTCTCAGGAGTTCTGCATCCCTCACATGAGCCTTTGCATCACCCTCTAAAGCCTCTGCATCCCTCTCCTGAGCCTCTGCGTCATTCTCAAGAGCCTCTGCATCACTCTCTTCAGCCTCTGCATCCCTCTCTCGAGCCTCTGCATCACTCTTTTCAGGCTCTGCATCACTCTTTTGAGCCTCTACATCCCTCTCTTGAGCCTCTGCATCCCTCTCCTGAGCCTCTGCATCACTCCCTTGAGCCACTGCATCACTATTTTGAGCCTCTGCATCACTCTCTTGAGCCTCTGCATCCTTCTCTTATGCCTCTGGATCTCTCTCCTGATCATCTGCATCACTCTCGTAAGCCTCTGCATCACTCTCTTGAGCCTCTGTATAACTCTCTTGAGCCTCTGCATCACACTCTTGAGCCTCTGCATCCCTCTCTTCAGCCTGTGCAACACTCTCTTCAGCCTCTGCATCACTCTCTTAAGCCTCTGAATCAATCTCTTGAAACCTCTGCATCACTCTCTCGAGCCTCTGCATCACTCTCTTGATCCTCTGCATCACTATCCTGAGCCTCTGCATCACTCTCTTGAGCCTCTGCATCAGTCTCTAGAGCCTCTGCATCACTCTCTTCAGCCTCTGCATCACTCTCGTAAGCCTCTGCTTCCCTCTCTTGATCCTCTGCATCCCTCGCTTGGGACTCTTGCATCACTCTCTTGGGCCTTTGCATCCCTCTCTTGAGCCTCTGCATCCCTCTCTTAAGCCTTTGCATCACTCTCTTAAGCCTCTGCATCACTCTCGTAAGTTTCTGAATCACTCTCTTGAGCCTCTGCATCACTCTCTTGAACCCTTGCATCCCTCTCTTGAGCCGCTGTATCACTCTCTTGAGCCTCTGCATCCATCTCTTCATCCTCTGCTTCGCTCTCTTGAGCCTCTGCATCACTCTCTTGAGCCTCTGCATCACTCTCTTATGCCTCTGCAACACTCTCTTGATCCTCTGCATCACTCTCTTGAGCCTCGGCATCACTCTCTTTGAGCCTCTACATCATTCTCTTAAGCCACTCCATCCCTCTCTTGAGCCTCTGCATCACTCTCTTGGGCCTCTGCTTCCCCTTCCTTTAGCCTCTGCATCCCTCTCTTGAGCCTCAGCATCTCTCTCCTACGCCTTTGCCACACTCACTTAAACCTCTGCATCACTCTCGTATGCCTCTGCATCGCTCTCTTGAGCCTCTGCATCACTCACTGAAACCTCTAATCACTCACTTAAGCCTCTGCATCACTCCCGTAAGCCTCTGAATCACTCTCTTAAGCCTCTGCATCCCTCTCTCGATCCTCTGGATCACTCGCTTGAGCCGCTGCATAACTCTCATGAGCCTCCGCAACGCACTCTTCAGCCTCTGCATCACTCTCTTCAGCCTCTGCATCACTCTCTTAATCCTCTGCATCACTCTCTTAAGCCTCTGCATCACTCTCGTAAGCCTTTGCATCACTCTCTTAATCCTCTGCATCACTCTCTTCATCCTCTGTATCCCTCTCTTAAGCCTCTGCATCACTCTCTTAAGCCTCTGCATCACTCTCGTAAGCCTCTGAATCACTCTATTGGGCCTCTTCATCATTCTCCTGAGCCTCTGAATCCCTCTATTAAGCCTCTGCATCCCTCTCTTAAGCCTCTGCATCCCTCTCTTGAACTCCTGCATCCCTCTCATGAGCCTCTGCATCCCTCTCTTGAGCCTTTGTATCACTCTCGTATGCCTCTGCATCCCTCGCATGAGCCTCTGCATCCCTCTTGTGTGACTCTGCATCCCTCACTTGAGCCTCTGCATCCGTCTCTTCAGCCTCTGCATCCCTCTCTTGAGTCTCTGCATCCCTCTCCTAAGCCTCTGCATCACTCTCGTAAGCCTCTGAATCACTCTCTTGAGCCTCTGCATCACTCTCTTGAGCCCCTGCATCCCTCTCTTCAGCCTCTGCATCCCTCTCTTGAGCCTATAAATCATTCTCTTAGGCCTCTGCATCACTCTCTTGAGCCTCTGCATCACTCTCTTCAGCATCTGCATCCCTCTCTTAAGCCTCTGCATCACTCTCTTGAGCCTGTGCATCCCTCTCTTGAGCCTCTGCATCCCTCTCTTGAACTCCAGCATCCCTCTCATGAGCCTCTGCATCCCTCTCTTGAGCCTTTGTATCACTCTCTTAAGCCTCTGCATCCCTCTCTTGAGCCCCTTCATCCTCCTCTTGAGCCTCTTCATCGCTCTCATGAGCCTCTGCATCCCTCTCTTAAGCCTCTGCATCACTCTCGTAAGCCTCTGCACCATTCTCTTTAGCCTCTGCATCCCTCTCTTGAGCCTCAGCATCACTTTCTTCAGCCTCTACATCCCTCTCTTGAGCCTATAAATCATTCTCTTAGGCCTCTGCATCACTCTCTTGAGCCTCTGCATCACTCTCTTGAGCCTCTGCATCACTCTCTTAAGCCTCTACATCCCTCTCTTTTGGCTGTGCATCACTCTCTTGAGCCTCTACATCACTCTATTGAGCCACTGCATCACTCTCTTGAGCCTCTGCATCACTCTCTTGAGCATATGCATCCCTCTCTTAAGCCTCTGCATCACTCTCTTGAGCCTCTGCGTCACTCTCGTAAGCCTCTGCATCACTCTCTTGAGTCTCTGCATAACTCTTTTTAGCCTCTGCATCATTCTCTTAAGCCTCTGCATCACTCTCTTAAGCCTCTGCATCACTCTCGTATGCCTCTGAATCACTCTCTTGAGCCTCTGCATCACTCTCTTGAGCCCATGCATCCCTCTCTTCAGCCTCGGCATCACCCATTTAGGCCTCTGCATCCGTCTCTTGAACTCCTGCATCCCTTTCCTGAGCCTCTGCACCGCTCTATATAGCCTCTCCAATCCGCTCCTAAACCTCTGCATCACTCTTTTAAGCCTTTGCATCACTCTCGTAAGCCTCTGCATCATTCTCTTGAGCCTCTGCATCCCTCGCTTGAGCCTCTGCATCACTCTCTTGAGCCTCTGCATCCCTCTCTTGAGCCTCTGCATCATTCTCTTGAGCCTCTGCATCACTCCCTAGAGCCTCTGCATCACTCTCTTGATCCTCTGCATCAGTCTCGTAAACCTCTGCATCACTCTCTTGAGTCTCTGCATAACTCTTTTTTTGCCTCAGCATCACTCTCTTGAGCCTCTGCATCCCTCTCTTAGGCCTCTACATCACTCTCTTGAGCCTCTGCATCACTCTCTTTAGCCTCTGCATCACTCTCTTAAGCCTCTACATCCTTCTCTTTTGCCTGTGCATCACTATCTTGAGCCTCTACATCACTCTATTGAGCCTCTGCATCACTCTCTTGAGCCTCTACATCACTCTCAGGCTCAAGAGAGTGATGCAGAGGCTCAAGAGAGTGATGCATAGGCTAAAAAGAGTTATGCAGAGACTTAAGAGAGTGATGCAGAGGTTTAAGTGAGTGATGCAGAGGATCAAGAGAGTGATGCAGAGGCTTAAGAGAGGGATGCAGAGGCTCAAGTGCGGGATGCAGAGGCTCAAGAGAGGGATGTAGGAACTCAAGAGAGTGATGCAGAGGCTCAAGAGAGTGATTCAGAGGCTCAAGAGAGTGATGCAGATGATCAAGAGATGGAGGCAGAGGCTTAAGAGAGGGATGCATAGGCTTGGGAGAATTATGTAGAGGATTAAGAGAGGGATGCAGAGGCTCAAGAGAATGATGCAGTGGCTCAAGAGAGTGATGCAGAGGATCAAGAGAGTGATGCAGAGGCAAAAGAGAGTGATGCAGCGGATCAAGAGAGTGATGCAGAGGCTCAAGAGAGTGATGCAGAGGATCAAGAGAGTGATGCAGAGGCTCAAGAGAGTGATGCAGAGGATCAAGAGAGGGAATCAGAGGCTTAAGAGAGTGATGCGGAGGCTTAAGAGAGTGATGCAGAGGCTTACGAGAGTGTTGCAGAGGCTCAAGAGAGGGATGCAGAGGCTGAAGAGAGTGATGCAGAGGCTCAAGAGAATTATGCAGAGGCTCAAGAGAGTGATGCAGAGGCTTAGGAGAATGATGCATTGGCTCAAGAGAGTGATGCAGAGGCTTAAGAGAGTGATGCAGAGGCTTAAGAGAGGGATGCAGAGGCTCAAGAGAGGGATGCAGAGGCTCAAGAGAGGGATGCAGAGGCTCAAGAGATGGAAGCAGAGGCTCAAGTGAGGGGATGCAGAGGCACAAGAGAGGGATGCAGAGGCTCTAGAGAGTGATACTACAGGGAGGGTTTGGGCAAAATGTGATCCATCGCCGCTTTCAGTAATTGGCATATTTTCGGTATGAAAAGTCGTAATTTCAAACTGCGAATACATGCAGAAAGCCAAAATTTGGCTCCTAAATAGGGCTCAAGGGTTGAATTGGGGATGTTTGAGATATTTTGAAAACTGAAGGGAGGGCCTGGGTAAAATGTGGTCCATCGCCGCACTCAGTAATTGGCATATTTTCGGTATAAAATGAAATAATTTCAAACTGCGAACACGTGCAGAGACCCCGAATTTGGCTCCAAAATATGGCTCAAGCGTCGAATTTGGGATGTTTGGGATATTTTGAAAACTGCAGGAAGGGTTTGGGCAAAATGTGATCCATCGCCGCTTTCAGTATTTGTCATGTTTTCGTTATAAAATATCTTAATTTCAAACAGCGAATATGTGCAGAGAGCCCGAATTTGGCTCCAAAATATATCTCATGGGTCGAATTTGGGATGTTTGGAATATTTTGCAAACTGCCGGGGGGTTTGGGCAAAATGTGACCCATCGCTGCTTTCAGTAATTGGCTTATTTTCAAGCGTCAAATTTGAGATGTTTGGGATAAAAAGTCATAATTTCAAACTGCGAATACATGCAGAGAGCCAGAAATTAGCTCCAAAATAATTCTCAAGGGTCGAATTTTGGATGTTTGGGATATTTTGAAAACTACAGGGAAGGTTTGGGCAAAATGTGATCCATCGACGCTCTCAGTAATTGGCATATTTTCGGTATAAAAACTCGTAATTTCAAACTGCGAATACGTGCAGAGAGCTAGAATTTGGCTCCAAAATATGGCTCAAGCGTTGAATTTGGGATGTTTGGGATATTTTGGAAACAGCAGGGAGGGTTTGGGAAAAAAGTGATCCATCGCAGGTTTCAGTAATTGGCATATTTTCGGTATAAAAGTCGTAATTTCAAACTGGGAATACATGCAGAGAGCCCGAATTTGGCTCCAAAATATGGCTCAAGCGTCGCATTTGGGATGTTTGCTATATTTTGAAAACTACAGGGAGGGTTTGGGCAAAATATGATCCATCGCTGCTCTCAGTAAATGGCATATTTCCGGTATAAAAAGACGTAATTTCAAACTGCGAATACGTGCAGAGAGCCCAAATTTGGTTTCAAAATATGGCTCAAGCGTCGATTTTTGGGATGTTTGGGATATTTTGAAAACTGCAGGGGGGGGGGGCAAAATGTGACCTATCGCTGCTCTCAGTAATTGAGATATTTTCGGTATAAAAAGTAGTAATTTCAAACTGCGTATACGTGCAGAGAGCTAGAATTTGGCTCCAAAATATGGCCCAAACGTTGAATTTGGGATATTTGGGATAATTTGAAAACTGCAGAGAGGGTTTCGTCAAAATGTGATCCATCGCTGCTTTCAGTAATTGGCATATTTTCGGTATAAAAAGTCGTAATTTCAAACAATGAATACATGCAGAAAGCCAAAATTTGCTCCAAAATATGGCTCAAGGGTCGAATTTGTGATGTTTAGGATATTTTGTAAACTGCAGGGAGGGTTTGGGCAAAATGTGATCCATCGCCGCTTTCAGTAATTGGCATATTTTCGGTATAAAAGTCGTAATTTCAAACTGCGAATACGTGCAGAGAGCCCGAATTTGGCTCGAAAATATGGCTCAAACGTCGAATTTGGGATGTTTGGGATATTTTAAAAACTGCAGGGAGGGTTTGGGCAAAATGATATCCATCGCCGCTTTCAGTAATTGTCATGTTTTCGGTATAAAAAGTCGTAATTTCAAACAGCGAATAAGCGCAGAAAGCCAGAATTTGGCTCCAAAATATGGCTCAAGCGTCGAATTTGGGATGTTTGGGATATTTTGAAAACTGCAGGGGGGGGGGGGTTTGGCCGAATTGTGACCCATCGCTGCTTTCAGTAATTGACATATTTTCGGTATAAAAAGTCGTTTTTCAAACTGCGAATACGTGCAGAAAGCCAGAATTCGGCTAGAAAATATGACTCAAGGGTCGAATTTGGGATGTTTGGGATATTTTTAAAACTGCAGGGAGGGTTTGGGAATAATGTGATCCATCGCCGCTTTCTGTAATTGGCATATTTTCAGTATAAAAGTCATAATTTCAAACTGCGAATACGTGCAGAGAGCCAGAATTTGACTCCAAAATAAGGCTCCAGGGACGAATTTGGGATGTTTGGGATATTTTGAAACTTGCAGGGGGGGGGAAGGGGGGGGGGGGGGTTTGGACAAAATGTGACCCATCGCCGCTCTCAGTAATTGGCATATTTTCGGTATAAAAAGTCGAAATTTCAAACAGTGAATACGTGCAGAGAGCCCGAATTTGGCTTCAAAATATCGCTCAAGCGTAGTATTTGGGATGTTGGGATATTTTGCAAACTGCCGGTGGGTTTGGGCAAAATGTGACCCATCGCTGCTTTCAGTAATTGGCTTATTTTCAAGCGTCAAATTTGGGATGTTTGGGATAAAAAGTCAGAATTTAATGATCGGTCCATTTACCCGACCCGACGATTTACCCGACGGTTTACTCGACGATTTACCCGACAGTTTACAATGACGGTTTACCCGAAGGTTTACTCGACGGTTTACCAGAAGGTTTACTCGACGGTTTACAATGACGATTTACCCAACGGTTTACAATGACGGTTTACAATGACGGTTTACCCGACGGTTTACAATGACGGTTTAACCGTCGGTTTACCCGACGGTTTACAAAGACGGTTTACCTGCCGCTTTACCCTGACAGTTTACCTGACGTGTTTAGTTTACAGTTTTCACGTCAGTTATCATGAGAACAGATTTTAGACTATTTTATTTTATTTATTCGACGACTTACACGACGGGTAAACCCCGTCGGGTTTACCTGTCGGGTTTACCCGTTTTTACACGGGTAAAAAACGGGTAAAAATTATCCGACGATTTACGCGACGATTTATCCGACGATTTATCCGACGATTTATCCGACGATTTACGCGACGATTTATCCGTTATTATTCATTCGGCGATACATTCGGCGATACATTCGGCGCGTTATTTATTCAATTTTATTTATTCATTTTTATTTATTTATTTTTATTTATTTATGACCCGACCTGACCCGACCCGACCTGACCCGACCCGACCTGACCCGACACGACCTGACCCGACACGACCTGACCCGACACGACCTGACCCGACACGACCTGACCCGACACGACCTGACCCGACACGACCTGACCCGACACGATCTGACCCGACACGATCTGACCCGACACGACCTGACCCGACACGACCTGACCCGACACGACCCGACACGACCCGACCCGACACGACCCGACCCGACACGACCCGACCCGACACGACACGACCTGACACGACACGACCGGACACGACCTGACACGACACGACCTTGCACGACACGACCTGACACGACACGATCTGACACGACACGACCTGACACGACACGACCTCGCCTTACCTAATCTAACTCGGGTCCAGGTGTGGGTCCGTGGGCCCCCGGACTTCCACCCTTCCCCACATCCCAGGGTCAGGTCAGGTCAGGTCAAGTTTTAGCTACCCAGAGACCTCACAGTCGAGATGGACGGACGCAGCTACAGGACGGGACACTCACAAATCTGTGCCCTGTAGTTACACCGTTTTGACAGACTCGAACACACGTCAGTTCTCATGAGAACAGATTCCCATCCGACTAGGCCATTCTGGGGTCGCCAAGTTTTCCAAAGCTGGTTCTTATATTTATATTGAGTAATTTGGTAACATGTCGTCGGCGGTTTAATGCTCCAATATTCCAGCTGAACAAAATATTTATTTGGCTGCAACAGTTAACTTTGATACGTTTGAGTAAATAATATCTGTAATTATTGTATTTGGGCGTTAATATACAGGGTAAGGCTCCGACGTAAATTTGCCTGGCGTGGATGGGTTTTTGTTTGGGCTATTTGAGGAGGAGGAGGAGGATGACGTCTTGACTGGAAGCTGAAGGGGGAGTGTGAAGCCCAGAAGGAGACCAACACGTTGATAACTTAGACATTATTGAGGGCATTTTTCGACATTTAAATTAGTAAACACGGAAGTAAAATTTAAAGAGAGAAACTCGAGTGTTTTTTTGACTCATGAAGGTTAATAATTTTCTAACTTTTATGGTACTGAAAGGGACTATTTTACCTTTGTGAGAGAAGTTGTAGGAATTGTGGTAAGTTATTAGTTAGAAAAAAAAGGCAATCAACATTGTAAGAGTTTTTTCTCCTTATCTGCAGAGTAGGAGTGAGGACAGCTAATTTATACAAACAGACTGTTACCGTTCTCTCGCTGTTTCTCTCTCTGATCTTCCTCTGATCTTCCTCTCTTCTGTTCTCTTTCTGACTTTGTATGTTATGCCTGTTTCTTTCTCTGTATTTCTGCCTCTCTCGCTCTCCCATGATACCAGTTCACAACATGCTGACTGACTCCTGGCTACCAATTTACTGCTAGGTGAACAGATGCATTTAATGAGAGGAAATGTGCCCAAGCATTTTATGTCGTGAACGGCTTAGTAGGTCCAATTACTACCCTACCCCACGATACAACCCCACAACATCCCTCTCTTAAGCCGCTACATCATTCTCTTGAGCCTCTGCATCACTCTCTTGAGCCTCTGCATCACTCTCTTAGGCCTGTGCATCACTCTCTTAAGACTCTGCATCTCTCTCTTTAGCCTCTGCATCACTCTCTTGAGCCTCTGCATCATTCTCCTAAGCCTCTGCATCACTCTCTTGAGCCTCTGCATCACTCTCTTAAGCCTCTGCATCACTCTCTTGAGCCTCTGTATCCATTTCTTAAGCCTCTGCATCACTCTCTTAAACCTCTGCATCACTCTCTTTAGCCTCTGCATCACTCTCTTCAGGCTCCGCAACCCTCTCTTGAGCCTCTGCATCATCCTCCTAAGCCTCAGCATCACTCACTTTAGCCTCTGCATCTTACTCTTGAGCCTCTGCATCCCTCTCTTGAGCCTCTGCATCATTCCCCTAAGCCTCTTCATCACACTCTTGAGCATCTGCATCACTTTTTGGAGCCTCTGCATCCCTCTCTTAATTTCGAAATTTCGAAATTGAAATTGAAATTTATTGAAATTTGATTACTTAATTGAAATTCCGACTTTTTATACCGAAAATATGCCAATTACTGAGAGCGGCGATGGGTCACATTTTGTCCACCCCCCCCCCCCCCCACCTGCACGTTTCAAAATATCCTAAACATCCCAAATTCGTCCCTGGAGCCTTATTTTGGAGTCAAATTCTGGCTCTCTGCACGTATTCGCAGTTTGAAATTACGACTTTTTATACTGAAAATATGCCAATTACTGAAAGCAGCGATGCGTCACATTTTGCCCAAACCCTCCCTGCAGTTTCCAAAATATCCTAAACATCACAAATTCGACCCTTGAGCCATATTTTGGAGCCAAATTTTGGCTTTCTGCATGTATTCGTTGTTTGAAATTACGACTTTTTATACCGAAAATATGCCAATTACTGAAAGCAGCGATGGATCACATTTTGACGAAACCCTCTCTGCAGTTTTTAAATTATCCTAAATATCCCAAATTCAACGTTTGGGCCATATTTTGGAGCCAAATTCTAGCTCTCTGCACGTATACGCAGTTTGAAATTACCACTTTTTATACCGAAAATATGTCAATTACTGAGAGCAGCGATAGGTCACATTTTGCCCCCCCCCCCCTGCAGTTTTCAAAATATCCAAAACATCCCAAATTCGACGCTTGAGCCATATTTTGGAGCCAAATTCTGGCTTTCTGCGCTTATTCGCTGTTTGAAATTACGGTTTTTTATACCGAAAACATGAGAATTACTGAAAGCGGCGATGGATATCATTTTGCCCAAACCCTCCCTGCAGTTTTTAAAATATCCCAAACATACCAAATTCGACGTTTGAGCCATATTTTTGAGCCAAATTCGGGCTCTCTGCACGTATTCGCAGTTTGAAATTACGTCTTTTTATACCGGAAATATGCCATTTACTGAGAGCAGCGATGGATCATATTTTGCCCAAACCCTCCCTGTAGTTTTCAAAATATAGCAAACATCCCAAATGCGACGCTTGAGCCATATTTTGGAGCCAAATTCTGGCTCTCAGCATGTATTCCCAGTTTGAAATTACGACTTTTATACCGAAAATATGCCAATTACTGAAACCTGCGATGGATCACTTTTTTCCCAAACCCTCCCTGCAGTTTCCAAAATATCCCAAACATCCCAAATTCAACGCTTGAGCCATATTTTGGAGCCAAGTTCTAGCTCTCTGCACGTATTCGCAGTTTGAAATTACGAGTTTTTATACCGAAAATATGCCAATTACTGATATTACGGAAATATATTCATTTTTACCAATATTTCGGTACTATTTCATGTAGTATCACGATATGTGATTTGGCCTTCAAATCTCAGATTTTCGCATAATATTGCATTTTAAGCAAGTTTTCTTGCATTTTGTTTCGTACTAAAAATCATCGAATTCAGCAATATTTTGACGTTTATCATCCCTTTTTCCTTTATGTGATATAAACAAAATATCATCGAATTAGGCAATATTTTGCTGTTTTTTTTACGTTTTTTTGAATTTTCAGTTTATTGCTATTAATTCATTAAATATACGATAAAAATAATGCAAACACAAATATTTCGATACTATTTCATGTAGTATCACTATATGTGATTTGGCCTTCAAATCTCAGATTTTCGCATAATATATCATTTTAAGCAAGTTTTCTTGCATTTTGTTTCGTACTAAAAATCATCGAATTCAGCAATATTTTGACGTTTATCATCCCCTTTTCCTTTATGTGATATAAACAAAATATCATCGAAATAGGCAATATTTTGCTGTTTTTCCACGTTTTAGCGAATTTTCACTTTATTGCTATTAATTCATTAAATATACGATAAAAATAATGCAAACACATAATTGATTAGAAATTAACCTTAAACACTTCATTTTCAATCAACTATTTGTTTCTCGTTAAAATACTGAGTAAGATATTGAAAAGGGGAGAAGTTCTGTTTTTATTTCATATATCGACGTTTCAGCCGGATTAGAGCGGTTTTACGTTTATATCTTCCATCGGTAATATAAACGGAAAATCAGGAACATTTTAGTTAATTCTAATGAAAACACATTGATTTTTATCATTTGTATTTGAAACAACATTGTCATATGTCTTTTCTTGGATCTAAATAATACGAAACCTCGCTCTGTGATTTTTAGTTAAAATCCTCATATATGGTAATATAGTGATTTTTTTTCACGTTATTCATGTAGTGTGATTTTACGTATATATATACGTTTTTACCAATATTTCGATACGACTTCATGTTTTCTCACGATATGTGATTTGGCCTTCAAATCTCAGAATTTCGGAAATTTTGCATTTTTAAGCAAGTTTTCTTACATTTCGTTTTGTACTAAAAATCATCGAATTTAGCAATATTTTGACCTTTATCATCCCCTTTTCCTTTATTTGATTTAAACAAAATATCATCGAATTAGGCAATATTTTGCCGTTTTTCCACGTTTTTGTGAATTTTCAGTTTATTGCTATTATTTCATTAAATATACGATAAAAATTATGCAAACACATAATTGATCAAAAAATAACCTTAAATACTTCATTTTCAATCATCTATTTGTTTCTCGTTAAAACACTCAGTAAGATATTGAAAAGGGGAGAAGTTCTGTTTTTATTGCATATATCGACGTTTCAGCCGGATTAGAACGGTTTTACGTGTACATCTTCCATCGGTAATATAAACCGAAAATCAGGAACATTTTAGTTAATTTTAATGAAAACACATTGATTTTTATCATTTGTATTGGAAGCAACATCTTTATACGTCTTTTCTAGGGTCTAAAAAATACGAAACGTCGCTCTATGATTCGAAGTTAAAATCCTCAAATTTGGTATAATAATGACTTTTTTCACGTTTTCATGTAGTTTGATATTACGTAAATATATTCATTTTTACCAATATTTCGATACTATTTCATGTAGTATCACGATATGTGATTTGGCCTTCAAATCTCAGATTTTCGCATAATATATCATTTTAAGCAAGTTTTCTTGCATTTTGTTTCGTACTAAAAATCATCGAAATCAGCAATATTTTGACCTTTATCATCCCATTTTCCTTTATGTGATTTAAACAAAATATCATCGAATTAGGCAATATTTTGCCGTTTTTCCACGTTTTTGTGAATTTTCAGTTTTTTGCTATTATTTCATTAAATATACGATAAAAATGATGCAAACACATAATTGATCAGAAAATAACCTTAAATACTTCATTTTCAATCATCTATTTGTTTCTCGTTAAAATGCTGAGTAAGATATTGAAAAGGGGAGAAGTTCTGTTTTTATTGCATATATCGACGTTTCAGCCAGATTAGAACGGTTTTACGTGTACATCTTCCATCGGTAATATAAACCGAAAATCAGGAACATTTTAGTTAATTTTAATGAAAACACATTAATTTTTATCATTTGTATTGGAAGCAACATCTTTATACGTCTTTTCTAGGATCTGAAAAATCCGAAACGTCGTTCTATGATTCGAAGTTAAAATCCTTAAATTTGGTATAATAATGACTTTTTTCACGTTTTTCAAGTAGTTTGATATTACGGAAATATATTCATTTTTACCAATATTTCGATACTATTTCATGTAGTATCACGATATGTGCTTTGGCCTTCAAATCTCAGATTTTCGCATAATATTGCATTTTAGTCAAGTTTTCTTGCATTTTGTTTCGTACTAAAAATCGTCGAATTCAGCAATATTTTGACGTTTATCATACCCTTTTCCTTTATGTGATATAAACAAAATATCATCGAATTAGGCAATATTTTGCTGTTTTTCCACGTTTTTGTGAATTTTCAGTTTATTGCTATTAATTCGTTAAATATACGATATAAATGATGCAAACACATAATTGATTTGAAATTAACCTTAAACACTCCATTTTCAGTCAACTATTTGTTTCTCGTTAAAATACTGAGTTAGTTATTGGAAAGGGGAGAAGTTCTGTTTTTATTGCATATATTGACGTTTCAGCCGGATTAGAGCGGTTTACGTGTACATCCTCCATCGGTAATATAAACGGAAAATCAGGAACATTTTAGTTAATTCTAATGAAAACACATTGATTTTTATCATTTGTATTTGAAACAACATTGTCATATGTCTTTTCTTGGATGTAAATAATACGAAACCTTGCTCTATGATTTTAAGTTAAAATCCTCAAATATGGTAATATAGTGACTTTTTTACTTTATTCATGTAGTGTGATTTTACGTACATGTATTCGTTTTTACCAATATTTCGATACTATTTCATGTTTTCTGACGATACGTGATTTGGCCTTCAAATCTCAGAATTTCGCAAATTTTGCATTTTAAGCAAGTTTTCTTGCATTCTGTTTTGTACTAAAAATCATCGAATTTAGCAATATTTTGACATTCATGCTACAGTATGGATCTTAAGCTACTTTTTGGCGAACATGAAATTGACTCGCAAGAAGGCGTCCAACAGGGTGACCCCCTTGCTTCTCTCCTTTTCTGCTAAAATGAATATATTTACGTAATATCAAACTACATGAAAAACGTGAAAAAAGTCATTATTATACCAAATTTGAGGATTTTAACTTCGAATCATAGAGCGACGTTTCGTATTTTTTAGACCCTAGAAAAGACGTATAAAGATGTTGCTTCCAATACAAATGATAAAAATCAACGTGTTTTCATTAAAATTAACTAAAATGTTCCTGATTTTCGGTTTATATTACCGATGGAAGATGTACACGTAAAACCGTTCTAATCCGGCTGAAACTTCGATATATGCAATAAAAACAGAACTTCTCCCCTTTTCAATATCTTACTCAGTATTTTAACGAGAAACAAATAGATGATTGAAAATGAAGTATTTAAGGTTATTTTCTGATCAATTATGTGTTTGCATAATTTTTATCGTATATTTAATGAATTAATAACAATAAACTGAAAATTAAAAAAAACGTGGAAAAACGGCCTAATTCGATGATATTTTGTTTAAATCACACAAAGGAAAAAGGGATGATAAAGGTCAAAATATTGATAAATTCGATGATTTTTAGTACAAAACATAATTCAAGAAAACTTGCTTATAATGCAAAATATGCGAAATTCTGAGATTTGAAGGCCAAATCACATATCGTGAGAAAACATGAAGTAGTATCGAAATATTAGTAAAAACGAATATATATACGTAAAATCACACTACATGAATAACGTGAAAAAAGTCAATATATTACCATATATGATGATTTTAACTTCAAATCATAGAGCGAGGTTTCGTATTATTTAGATCCAAGAAAAGACATATGACAATGTTGTTTCAAATACAAATGATAAAAATCAATGTGTTTTCATTAGAATTAACTAAAATGTTCCCGATTTTTCGTTTCTATTACCGATGGAAGATGTACACGTAAAGCTCCTCTAATCCGGCTGAAACGTCGATATATGCAATGAAAACAGAACTTCTCCCCTTTTCAATATCTTACTCAGTATTTTAACGAGAAACAAATAGTTGATTGAAAATGAAGTGTTTAAGGTTAATTTCTAATCAATTATGTGTTTGCATAATTTTTATCGTATATTTAATGAATTAATAGCAATAAACTGAAAGTTCAGAAAAAACGTGGAAAAACAGCAAAATATTGCCTAATTCGAAGATATTTTGTTTATATCACATAAAGGAAAAGGGGATGATAAACGTCAAAATATTGCTGATTTCGATGATTTTTAGTACGAAACAAAATGCAAGAAAACTTGCTTAAAATGCAATATTATGCGAAAATCTGAGATTTCAAGGCCAAATCACATATCGTGATACTACATGAAATAGTATCGAAATATTGGTAAAATTATTATATTTACGTAATATCAAACTACATGAAAAACGTGAAAAAAGTCATTATTATACCAAATTTGAGGATTTTAACTTCGAATCATAGAGTGACGTTTCTTATTTTTTAGACCCTAGACAAGACGTATAAAGATGTTGCTTCCAATACAAATGATAAAAATCAATGTGTTTTAATTAAAATTAACTAAAATGTTCCTGATTTTCGGTTTATATTACCGATGGAAGATGTACACGTAAAACCGTTCTACTCCGGCTGAAACGTCGATAAATGCAATAAAAACAGAACTCCTCCCCTTTTCAATATCTTACTCAGTATTTTAACGAGAAACAAATAGAGGATTGAAAATGAAGTATTTAAGGTTATTTTCTGATCAATTATGTGTTTGCATAATTTTTATTGTATATTTAATGAATTAATAACAATAAACTGAAAATTCACAAAAACGTGGAAAAACGGCCTAATTCGATGATATTTTGTTTAAATCACATAAAGGAAAAGGGGATGATAAAGGTCAAAATATTGATAAATTCGATGATTTTTAGTGCAAAACAAAATGCAAGAAAACTTGCTTAAAATGCAAAATTTGCGAAATTCTGAGATTTGAAGACCAAATCACATATCGTGAGAAAACATGAAGTAGTATCGAAATATTGGTAAAAACGAATATATATACGTAAAATCACATTACATAAATAACGTGAAAAAGTCACTATATTACCATATTTGAGGATTTTAACTTCAAATCATAGAGCGAGGTTTCGTATTATTTAGATCCTAGAAAAGACATATGACAATGTTGTTTCAAATACAAATGATAAAAATCAATGTGTTTTCATTAGAATTAACTAAAATGTTCCTGATTTTCCGTTTATATTACCGATGTAAGATGTACACGTAAAACCGCTCTAATCCGGCTGAAACGTCGATATATGCAATAAAAACAGAACTTCTCCCCTTTCTAATATCTTACTCAGTATTTTAGCGAGAAACAAATAGTTCACTGAAAATGGAGTGTTTAAGGTTAATTTCTAATCAATTATGTGTTTGCAACATTTTTATCGTATATTTAATGAATTTAAACACACTGGCAGGGGCCTCCAGCATGCCGAGGCTCAAGAGAGTGATGCAAAGGCTCAAGAGAGGGATGCAGAGGCTCATAAGAGGGATGCTGAGGCTCAAGAGATGGATACAGGAGCTCAAGAGAGTGATGCCGAGGCTCAAGAGAGTGATTCAGAGGCTTACGAGAGTGATGCAGAGGCTCAAGAGAGGGATGCAGAGGCTTAAGAGAGTGATGCAAAGGCTCAAGAGAGGGATGCAGAGGCTCATGAGAGGGATGCTGAGGCTCAAGAGATGGATACAGGAGCTCAAGAGAGTGATGCCGAGGCTCAAGAGAGTGATGCAGAGGCTTAAAATACGGATGCATAGGCTCATGAGTGGGATGCAGAGGCTCAATTGAGGGATGCAGAGGCACAAGAGAGGGACGCAGAGGCTCTTGACAGTGATGAAGAGCCTCCAGAGAGGGTTGCAGAGGCTTAAGAGAGTGATGCAAAGGCTCAAGAGAGGGATGCAGAGGTTTAAGAGAGGGATGCAGAGGCTAAAGAGAGGGATGCAGAGGCTTAAGAGAGTGATGCAAAGGCTCAAGAGAAGGATGCAGAGGCTCATGAGAGGGATGCAGGAGTTCAAGAGTGGGATGCAGAGGCTCAATAGAGTGATGCAGAGGCTTAAGAGAGGGATGCAGAGGCTCAAAAGAGTGCTGCAGAGGCTCAAGAGAGGGATGCTGAGGCTCCAGAGAGGGATGCAGAGGGTGAAGAGAGAGATGCAGAGGCTTAAGAGAGTGATTCAGAGGCACAAGAGATTGATGCATAGGCTGAAGAGAATGATGTAGAGGCTTAAGAGAGGGATGCAGAGGCTCAAGAGAATGATGCAGAGGCTCAAGAGAGTGATGCAGAGGATAAAGAGAGGGATGCAGAGAGAAAAGAAAAAAGAAATAAAAGAGAGAGGGAAAATTCACAAAAACGTGAAAAAAACAGCAAAATATTGCCTAATTTGATGATATTATGTTTAAATCACATAAAGGAAAAGGGGATGATGAACCTCAAAATATTGCTAAATTCGATGATTTTAGAAAACACCAAAAAGATGATCCAAGAAAAGACATATGACAATGTTGTTTCCAATACAAATGATAAAAATCAATGTGTTTTCATTAGAATTAACTAAAATGTTCCTGATTTTCCGTTTATATTACCGATGGAAGATGTACACGTAAAACCACTCTAATCCGGTTGAAACGTCGATATATGCAATAAAAAACGAACTTCTCCCCTTTTCAATATCTTACTCAGTATTTTAAAGAGAAACAAATAGATGATTGAAAATGAAGTATTTAAGACTAATTTCTAATCAATTATATGTTTGCATCATTTTTATCGTATATTTAATGAATTAATAACAATAAACGGAAAATTCACAAAAACGTGAAAAAACAGCAAAATATTGCCTAATTCGATGATATTTTGTTTAAATCACATAAAAGAAAAGGGGATGATGAACCTCAAAATATTGCTAAATTCGATGATTTTTAGTACAAAACAAAATGCAAGAAACTTGCTTAAAAATGCAAAATTTATGAAATTCTGAGATATGAAGGCCAAATCACTAACCGTGAGAAAACATGAAGTAGTATCGAAATATTGGTAAAAACGAATATATTTACGTAAAATCACACTACATAAAAAACGTGAAAAAAGTCATTATTTTACCATATTTGAGAATTTTAACTGCGAATCATAAAGCGAGATTTCGTATTATTTAGATCCAAGAAAAGACATATGACAATGTTGTTTCCAATACAAATGAGAAAAATCAATGTGTTTTCATTAGAATTAACTAGAAGGTTCCTGATTTTCCGTTTATATTACCGATGGAAGTATTACACGTAAAACCGCTCCATTCCGGCTGAAACGTCGATATATGCAATAAAACCGAACTTCTCCCCTTTTCAATATCTTACTCAGTATTTTAACGAGAAACAAATAGATGATTGAAAATAAAGTATTTAAGGTTAATTTCTAATCAATTATGTGTTTGCATCATTTTTATCGTATATTTATTGAATTAATAACAATAAACTGAAAATTCACAAAAACGTGGATAAACAGCAAAATATTGCCTAATTCGATGATATTTTGTTTACATCACATAAAGGAAAAGGGGGATGATAAACGTCAAAATATTACTAAATTTGATGATTTTTAGTACGAAACAAAATTAAAGAAAACTTCCTTAAAATGTAATATTATGCGAAATTCTTATATATGAAGGCAAAATCACATATCGTGATACTACATGAAATAGTATCGAAATATTGGTAAAAATGAATATATATACGTAATATCATGAAAAACGTGAAAAAAGTCACTATTATACCAAATTTGAGGATTTTACCTTCGAATCATAAAGCGAGGTTTCGTATTATTTAGATCGAAGAAAAGACATATGACAATGTTTTTTCCAGTTCAAATGAAAAAAATCAATGTGTTTTCATTAGAATTAACTGAAATGTTCCTGATTTTCCTCTTATATTACCGATGGAAGATGTACACGTAAAACCGCTCTATTCCGGCTGAAACGTCGATATATGCAATAAAAACAGAACTTCTCCCCTTTTCAATATCTTACTCAGTATTTTAACGAGAAACAAATAGATGATTGAAAATGAAGTATTTAAGGTTAATATCTAATCAATTATGTGTTTGCATGATTTTTATCGTATATTTAATGAATTAATACCAATAAACTGAAAATTCTCAAAAACGTGGAAAAATGGCAAAATATTGCCTAATTCGATGATATTTTGTTTAAATCACATAAAGGAAATGGGGATGATAAACGTCAAAATATTGCTAAATTCGATGATTTTTAGTACGAAACAAAATGCAAGAAACATTCTTAAAAATGCAAAATTTGCGAAATTCTGAGATATGAAGGCCAAATCACATATCATGAGAAAATATGAAGTAGTATCGAAATATTGGTAAAACGAATAAATTTACGTAAAATAACACTTCATAAAAAACGTAAAAAAAAGTCAATATTTTACCATATTTGAGGGTTTTAACTTCAAATCATAGAGCGAGGTTTCGTATTATTTAGATCCAAGAAAAGACATATGACAATGTTGTTTCCAATACAAATGATAAAAATCAATGTGTTTTCATTAGAATTAACTAAAATGTTCCTGATTTTTCGTTTATATTACCGATGGAAGATGTACACGTAAAACCACTCTAATCCGGCTGAAACGTCGATATATGCAATAAAAAACGAACTTCTCCCCTTTTCAGTATCTTACTCAGTATTTTAACGAGAAACGAATAGATGATTGAAAATGAAGTATTTAAGACTAATTTCTAATCAATTATGTGTTTGCATCATTTTTATCGTATATTTAATGAATTAATAACAATAAACGGAAAATTCACAAAAACGTGAAAAAATAGCAAAATATTGCCTAATTCGATGATATTTTGTTTAAATCACATAAAGGAAAAGGGGATGATCAACGTCAAAATATTGCTAAATTCGATGATTTTTAGTACAAAACAAAATGCAAGAAACTTGCTTAAAAATGCAAAATTTGCGAAATTCTGAGATATGAAGGCCAAATCACTCACCGTGAGAAAACATGAAGTAGTATCGAAATATTGGTAAAAACGAATATATTTACGTAAAATCACACTACATAAAAAACGTGAAAAAAGTCACTATTTTACCATATTTGATTATTTTAACTTCGAATCATAAAGCGAGATTTCGTATTATTTAGATCCAAGAAAAGACATATGACAATGTTGTTTCCAATACAAATGATATAAATCAATGTGTTTTCATTAGAATTAACTAAAATGTTAATGATTTTCCGTTTATATTACCGATGGAAGATGTACACGTAAAACCGCTCTATTCCGGCTGAAACGTCGATATATGCAATAAAACCGAACTTCTGCCCTTTTCAATATCTTACTCAGTATTTTAACGAGAAACAAATAAATGATTGAAAATGAAATATTTTAAGGTTAATTTCTAATCAATTATGTGTTTGCATCATTTTTATCGTATATTTATTGAATAAATAACAATAAACTGAAAATTCTCAAAAACGTGGAAAAACGGCAAAATATTGCCTAATTCGATGATATTTTGTTTAAATCACATAAAGGAAATGGGGATGATAAACGTCAAAATATTGCTAAATTCGATGATTTTTAGTACGAAACAAAATGCAAGAAACTTTCTTAAAAATGCAAAATTTGCGAAATTCGGAGATATGAAGGCCAAATCAACTATCGTAGGAAAATATGAAGTAGTATCGAAATATTGGTAAAAACGAATAAATTTACGTAAAATCACACTTCATAAAAAATGTAAAAAAAAGTCACTATTTTACCAAATTTGAGGGTTTTAACTTCAAATCATAGAGCGAGGTTTCGTATTATTTAGATCCAAGAAAAGACATATGACAATGTTGTTTCCAATACAAATGATAAAAATCAATGTGTTTTCATTAGAATTAGAAATTACTCTCAAAAGTGTGATGCAGAGGCTTAAGAGAGGGATGCAGAGGCTCATGAGAGTGATGCAGATGCTTATGAGAGGGATCCAGAGGCTCATGAGAGTGAGGCAGAGGATCAAGAAAAGGAAGCAGAGGCTTAAGAGAGTGATGCAGAGGCCAAAGAGAGTGATGCAGAGGCTTAAGAGAGTGATGCAGAGGCTGAAGAGAGTGTTGCAGAGGCTCAAGAGAGTGATGCAGAGGCCGAAGAGAGTGATGCAGAGGCTCAAGAGAGTGATGCAGAGGCTAAAAAGAGTTATGCAGAGACTAATATGCATCCTGCATATTCTCTCCTGCATCCCTCTCTTGAGCCTTTGCATCACTATCTTAAGCCTATGCATCCCTCTCTTGAGCCTCTGCATCACTCTCAAGAGCCTCTGCATTCCTCTCTTGTGCCTCTGCATCCCCTCACTTGAGCCTCTGCTTCCCTCTCTTAAGCCTGGAAGATGGTTACTGTGATGAAGACTGTGTATAGTGAAGATTACTGTTACGATTACGGTTACTGTGATGATATACTACAGGTAAACTACCGGACCCAGGTATACTACAGGACCCAGAGTGAGTGTCAGGTATACTACAGGACCCAGAGTGAGTGTCACTTATACTACAGTACCCAGAGTGAGTGTCAGGTATACTACAGTACCCAGAGTGAGTGTCAGGTATACTACAGTACCCGGGGGGGTGTACTCCCTCTTCAGGTACTCCACTTGTTACTGTTCGCCAGTCCGACTTCTCGCCCCTTACCATTTCCCTCTGGCTCCTTCCTGTTAGGTAGTTCTTCACCTATACTAGGGCCTTTCCGCATGCTCCTGCCTGCCTCTCAAGTTTGTATAGCAGTCTCATGTGCGGTACTGTATGTATGTGTGTGTGTGTGTGTGTGTGTGTGTGTGTGTGTGTGTGTGTGTGTGTGTGTGTGTGTGTGTGTGTGTGTGTGTGTGTGTGTGTGTGTGTGTGTGTGTAATATACATTAAACAAGATGGAGTATCCTGTGTTCGGGTGATGGAGGTCAAATCTTCACTACACACAGTCTTCATCACTGTAACCATCTTCACTATACACAGTCTTCATCACAGTAACCATCTTCACTATTCACAGTCTTCATCACAGTAACTATCTTCACTACACACAGTCTTCATCACAGTAACTATCTTCACTACACACAGTCTTCATCACAGTAACCATCTTAACTATACACAGCCTTAATCACAGTAACCATCTTCACTATACACAGTCTTCATCACAGAAACCATCTTCACTACACACTGTCTTCATCACAGTAACCATCTTCACTACACACAGTTTTCATCACAGTAACTATCTTCACTACACACAGTCTTCATCACAGTACCCATCTTCACTATACACAGCCTTCATCACAGTAACCATCTTCACTATACACTGTCTTCATCACAGTAACCATCTTCACTATACACAGTCTTCATCACAGTAACCATCTTCACTACACACAGTCTTCATCACAGTAACCATCTTCACTATACACTGTCTTCATCACAGTAACCATCTTCACTACACACAGTCTTTACCACTGTAACCATCTTCACTATACACAGTCTTCATCACAGCAACCATCTTCACTACACACAGTCTTCATCACAGTAACCATCTTCACTATACACTGTCTTCATCACAGTAACCATCTTCACTACACACAGTCTTCACCACTGTAACCATCTTCACTATACACAGTCTTCATCACAGCAACGATCTTCACTATAGAGAGTGAGAGATGGGTGAGAGTTACTGTGATGTGTCGTCATCACAGTAACCATCTTCACTACACTTCCTGACACTCACTCTGGGTACTGTAGTATACCCGACACTCACTCTTGGTACTGTAGTATACCTGACACTCACTCTAGGTCCTGTAATATACCTGACACTCACTCTGGGTCCTGTAGTATACCTGACACTCTGGGTACTGTAGTATACCTGACACTCACTCTGGGTAATGTAGTATACCTGAAACTCACTCTGGGTAATGTAGTATACTTGAAACTCTGGGTACTGTAGTATACCTGACACTCCCTCAAGGTACCGGAGTATACCTGACACTCTGGGTATTGTAGTATACCTAACACTCCCTCCGGGTACTGTAGTATACCTGACACTCACTTTGGGTACTGTAGTATACCTGACACTCACTCTGGGTACTGTAGTATACCTGACACTCACTCTGTGTCCTGTAGTATACCTGACACTCACTCTGGGTCCTGTAGTATACCTGACACTCACTCTGGGTACTGTAGTATACATGACACTCTGGGTCATGTAGTATACCTGACACTCACTCTGGGTACTGTAGTATACCTGACACTCACTCTGGGTACTGTAGTATACCTGACACTCACTCTGGGTCCTGTAGTATACCTGACACTCATTCTGGGTACTGTAGTATACCTGATACTCACTCCAGGTCCTGTAGTATACCTGACACTCACTCTGGGTACTGTAGTATACCTGACACTCTGGGTACTGTAGTATACCTGACACTCACTCTGGGTCCAGTAGCATACCTGAAACTCACTCTGGGTACTGAAGTATACCTGACACTCTGGGTACTGTAGCATACCTGACACTCACTCTGGGTACTGCAGTATACCTGACACTCTGGGTACTGTAGTATACCTGACACCCACTCTGGGTCTTGTAGTATACCTGACACTCACTCTGGGTTCTGTAGTATACCAGACACTCACTCTGGGTCCTGCAGTATACCTGACACTCTGGCTACTGTAGCATACCTGACACTCACTCTGGGTACTGTAGTATACCTGACACTCTGGGTACTATAGTATACCTGACACTCACTCTGGGTCCAGTAGCATACCTGAAACTCACTCTGGGTACTGTAGTATACCTGACACTCTGGGTACTGTAGCATACCTGAGACTCACTCTGGGTATTGTAGTATACCTGACACTCTGGGTACTGTAGTATACCTGACACTCTCTCTGGGTCTTGTAGTATACCTGACACTCTGGGTCCTGTAGTATACCTGACACTCTGGGTACTGTAGCATACCTGACACTCACTCTGGGTACTGTAGTATACCTGACACTCTGGGTACTGTAGTATACCTGACACCCACTCTGGGTCCTGTAGTATACCTGACACTCTCTCTGGGTATTGTAGTATACCTGACACTCTGGGTACTGTAGTATACCTGACACTCACTCTGGGTACTGTAGTATACCTGACACTCACTCTGGGTCTTGTAGTATACCTGACACTCACTCTGGGTCCTGTAGTATACCTGACACTCACTCTGGGTCCTGTAGTATACCTGACACTCACTCTGGGTCTTGTAGTATACCTGACACTCACTCAGGGTCCTGTAGTATACCTGACACTCACTCTGGGTCCTGTAGTATACCTGACACTCACTCTGGTTACTGTAGTATACCTGACACTCACTCTGGTTACTGTAGTATACCTGACACTCTGGGTACTGTAGTATACCTGACACTCTGGGTACTGTAGTATACCTGACACTCTGGGTACTGTAGTATACCTGATACTCTGGGTACTGTAGTATACCTGACACTCTGGGTACTGTAGTATACCTGAAACTCTGGGTACTGTAGAATACCTGACACTCTGGGTACTGTAGTATACCTGACACTCTGGGTACTGTAGTATACCTGACACTCTGGGTACTGTAGTATACCTGACACTCTGGGTACTGCAGTATACCTGACCTGAGCTTCCGCACAGGTCTTGACGTCATTAACTGTACTTCGCTCCATCACCCTCTCCTCCCTCTCACTAGCTTCCCTCACCTCCCTCTCACTAGCTTCCCTCACCTCCCTCTCACTAGCTTCCCTCACCTCCCTCTCTTTGCCTTCCATCGCGTCCCTCCGACTAGCTCTTTTCACTACCTACTATCACCACCACCACCCCTTCACTATAACCATCACCACCATCACCACCACCAACAGTATCACCATCACTTCCACAACCACCACCATCACTACCTTCACCACCATCATCACCCTCACTACCACCACCACCACCATCACCACCTCCACCATAACCACCATCATCACTCCCACAACCACCATCACCATCTCCACCACTATCATCACCTACACAATGACCACCATCATCACCATCAACACCACTATCATCACCATCACCTCCTCCTCCATAACCACCATCATCACAATGACCACTATCATCACCATCACCTCCACCATAACCACCATCATCACAATGACCACCATCATCACCATCAACACCACTATCATCACCATCACCACCTCCACCATAACCACTATCATCACAATGACCACTATCATCACCATCACCACCTCCACCATAACCCCAACTACCACCATCACCATCTCCACCACTATCATCACCTCCACAATGACCACTATCATCACCATCATCACCATCAACACCACTATCATCACCATCACCTCCTCCACCATAACCACCATCATCACCATCAACCATCACCACCACTATCACTATCACCACCTCCACTATAACCACCATCATCACAATGACCACCATCAACATCACTATCATCACCATCACCACCTCCACCATAACCACCATCATCACAATGACCACTATCATCACCATCACCACCACTATCACTATCACCATAACCACCATCATCTCAATGGCCACTATCATCACCACTATCATCACCATCACCTCCTCCACCATCATCACAATGACCACCATCAACACCACTATCATCACCATCACCACCTTCACCATAACCACCATCAACACCACTATCATCACCATCACCACCTCCACCATAGCCACCATCATCACAATGACCACTATCATCACCATCACCACCTCCACCATAACCTCCATCATCACAATGACCACCATCATCACCACTATCATCACCATCACCATCTCCACCATAACCACCATCATCACAATAACCACCATCATCACCATCAACACCACTATCATCACCACCACTATCACCATCTCCACCATAACCACCATCATCACAATGACCACCATCATCAACACCACTATCATCACCATCACCACCTCCACCATTACCACCATCATCACAATGACCACCATCATCAACACCACCACCTCCACCATAACCACCATCATCCCAATGACCATCATCAACACCAACACAACTAACACCACTACTCTCACCTATACCCTCTACCATGACTGGTCAGTATTAATATATAACCAGTTAACTATTTTATTTGTTATCTAGGATATAATTATGGCTGGACAAGTTGGGTGTGCGTGGTAGGTTACACCAGACCGGCATCATGAGCAGTGTTCCTGTCACAAGCTCCTCCTCCCTCTCCTCTCCCTCCTCCATCGACATCAACTATGCCAAGGACATGAGGAGGATCGCAAAGGCACAGGCTACTATGACCGCAAAAATGGGAGAGAAGATGGTGATCAAAAACGCAATGAGGAAGTTACCCAAGCATAGAGCTGAGGCTGTGAAGCGAGCTGTTGCTGCCGAAGAGAGATTTAAGCGTGAGGCAGCAGCATACCTCAATAATGAGGAGGTTCCCCTCCGCCACAACCCACCCCCCTCCCGCGCCCTCTACTCCTTCTGAGGAGAAAGATGTGTTATTGTTGTGTTGTGTATAGTAGCAGCTAGCCATCACTTCCCTGGGGTTAGGGAGTTGTGCCCGGCGTGTCCAGTTAACTGCTCTTTGTATAAATGTTAAATGTTTCTTGAGTACGTAATAATAAAGTGTGTGTGTGTGTGTGAGTACTCACGTATTTGTGCCTGCTGGATCGAGCTCTAGCTCATGGACCCCTCATTTCTAGCCGATGATTGTCTAAGGCAATGACTCCCGGCCTATTTCCTTATAAGAACACTGTTTTTCCCAAAAACGGTGGGTTTTCTGAGGGGAAGAGAAAACGTACGTCTGGAAGCTGATTGTAACCGCCCCAAGCTGCGCGCGCAACGAGCCGAGGTTATATAAACTCGGACGCAGACTGCGTGGCCCTCTTCCCGACAAGCCAACGGCTGCTCTCTTACAAAACGCTGCTCACTGCTGCTCAGCGAGTCGTAAACACAGAAGTTTAGCATGCTCAACTGTTCCCCCAGCATGGACCCTACACCAGTTCCTATCAACAACGACTCGGAGCAACCCGTCAGGGGCGTCCTGCCCTTCTCAACATTTAAGGTAGTGTTTGTGTTGTTGGCGCGCCGGACCAGTGTTTGTGTTGTTGGCGCGCCTGACCAGTGTTTGACTGTGTTGGCGCGCGCGCCCCTGAAGCACGCCTGTTGGTTCAGCCTTGGTGACCAAATGCAGGTGCAGTGGACCTAGAGGGGGAGGTGACCCTCGGTGTTTTAGGGCACTGGTTTTTCTCCAGTAGGTGGCTGTTATTTGAAGCACAATCGGGAGGAGGCCGGTCCAGCCCCCCATCACGATATGTGATTTGGCCTTCATATCTCAGAATTTCCCATACTATTGCATTTTAAGCAAGTTTTTTTGCATTTTGTTTCGTACTAAAAATCATCGAATTTAGCAATATTTTGACGTTTATCATCCCCTTTTCCATTATGTGATTTAATCAAAATATCATCGAATTAGGCAATATTTTGCCGTTTTTCTGAATTTTCAGTTTATTGTTATTAATTCATTAAATATACAATAAAAATGATGCAAACACATAATTGATTAGAAATTAACCTTAAACACTTAATTTTCAATCAACTATTTGTTTCTCGTTAAAATACCGAGCCGAGGTTATATAAACTCGGAAGCAGACTGCGTGGCCCTCTTCCCGACAAGCCAACAGCTGCTCTCTTACAAAACGCTGCTCACTGCTGCTCAGATAATAACTTGATTAGATAATAACCTTAAATACTTCATTTTCAATCATCTATTTGTTTCTCGTTAAAATACTAAGTAGGATATTGAAAAGGGGAGAAGTTCGGTTTTTATTGCATATATCGATTTTTCAGCCGGAATAGAGCGGTTTTTCGTGTACATCTTCCATCGGTAATATAAACGGAAAATCTGGAACATTTTTGTTAATTCTAATGAAAACACATTGATTTTTATCATTTGTATTCGAAACAACATTGTCATATATCTTTTCTTGGATCTAAATAATACGCAACCCCGCTTTATGATTCGAAGTTAAAATCCTCAAATTTGGTATAATAGTGACTTTTTTTACGTTTTTCATATAATTTGATATTACGTAAATATATTCGTTTTACCAATATTTCGATACTATTTCAAATAGTATCACGATAAGTGATTTGGCCTTCAAATCTCAGAATTTCGCATAATATTGCATTTTAAGCAAGTTTTCTTGCATTTTGTTTCGTACGAAAAATCATCGAATTTAGCAATATTTTCACGTTTATCATCTCCTTTTCCTTTATGTGATTTAAACAAAATATCATCGAATTTGGCAAGATTTTACCGTTTTTCAACGTTTATATGAAATTTTCCGTTTATTGTTATTAATTCAATAAATATACGAAAAAAATGATGCAAACACATAATTGATCACGAATTAACTTTAAATACTTCATTTTCAATCAACTATTTGTTTCTCACTAAAATACTGAGTAAGATATTGAAAAGGGGAGAAGTTCTGTTTTTATTGCATATATCGACGTTTCAGCAGGATTAGAGCGGTTTTACGTGTACATCTTCCATCGGTAATTTTATATCTAATCAATTATGTGTTTTCATCATTTTTATCGTATATTTAATGAATTAATATCAATAAACGGAAAATTCACAAAAACGTGAAAAAACAGCAAAATATTGCCTAATTCAATGATATTTTGTTTAAATCACATAAAGGAAAAGGGGATGATGAACGTCAAAATATTGCTAAATTCGATGATTTTTAGTACAAAACAAAATGCAAGAAACTTGCTTAAAAATGCAAAATTTGCGAAATTCTGAGATATGAAGGCCAAATCACTCACCATGAAAAAACATGAAGTAGTATCGAAATATTGGTAAAAACGAATATATTTACGTAAAATCACACTACATAAAAAACGTGAAAAAAGTCACTATTTTACCATATTTGAGGATTTTAACTTCAAATCATAGAGCGAGGTTTCGTATTATTTAGATCCAAGAAAAGACATATGACAATGTTGTTTCCAATAGAAATGATAAAAATCAATGTGTTTTCATTAGAATTAATTAAAATGTTCCTGATTTTCCGTTTATATTACCGATGGAAGATGTATACGTAAAACCGCTCTAACCCGGCTGAAACGTCGACATATGCAATAAAAACAGAACTCCCCTTTTCAATATCTTACTCAGCATTTTAACGAGAAACAAAGAGTTGATTGAAAATGAGGTATTTAAGGTTAATTTCTTATCTATTATGTGTTTGCATCATTTTTATCGTATATTTAATGAATTAAACTAAACCCTACCTGAAAACTGCAGGTAGAGTTTGGGCAAAATGTGGTCTATTGCCGTTCTCCGTAATTGGCATATTTTCGGTATAAAAATTCGTAATTTCAAACTGCGAATACGTGCAGAGAGCCAGAATTTGGCTCCAAAATATGGCTCAAGCGTTGAATTTGGGATGTTTGGGATATTTTGAAAACTGCAGGGAGGGTTTGGGCAAAATGTGATCCATCGCCGCTTTCAGTAATTGGCATTTTTTCGGTATAAAAGTCGTAATTTCAAACTGCGAATACATGCAGGGAACCAGAATTTGGCTCCAAAATATAACTCAAGCGTCGAATTTGGGATGTTTGCTATATTTTGAAAACTGCAGGGAGGGTTTGGGAAAAATGTGATCCATCGCCGCTCTCAGTAAATGGCATATTTTCGGTATAAAAAGTCGTAATTTCAAACTGCGAATACGCGCAGAAAGCTAGAATTTGGCTCCAAAATATGGCTTAAAGGTCGAATTAGGGATGTTTGGGATATTATGCAAATTGCAGAGGGGTATGGGCAAAATGTGACCCATCGCTTCTTTCAGTAATTGGCATATTTTCAAGCGTCAAATTTGGGATGTTTGGGATAAAAATTCGTAATTTCAAACTGCGAATACGTGCAGAGAGCCAGAATTTGGCTCCAAAAACATTCTCAAGGGTCGAATTTGGGGTGTTTGGGATATTTTGAAAACTGCTAGGAGGGGGGCTTCGGCTAAATGTGACCTATCGCCGATCTCAGTAATTGGCATATTTTAGGTATAAAATGACGTAATTTCAAACTGCGAATATGTGCAGAGAGCCACAATTTGGCTTCAAAATTTCGCTCAAGGGTCGAATTTGCGATGTTTGGGATATTTTGAAAACTGCAGGTGTGTTTGGGCAAAATGTGACCCATCGCTGCTCTCAGTAATTGGCATATTTTCGGTATAAAATGTCGTAATTTCAAACTGCGAATACGTGCAGAGAGCCAGAATTTGGCTCCAAAATAAGGCTCCAGGGTCGAATTTGGGATGTTTGGGATATTTTTAAAACTGCAGGGAGGGTTTAGGCCTAATGTGATCCATCGCCGCTTCCCGTAATTGACATATTTTCAGTATAAAAAGTCATAATTTCCAACTGCGAATACGTGCTGAGAGCCAGAATTTGGCTATAATGTATGGCTCAAGGGTCGAATTTGGGATATTTGAAAACTGCAAGCGGGGTTTGGGCAAAATTTGACGCATCGTTGCTTTCAAAAATTGGCATATTTTCCGTATAAAAAGTCGTAATTTCAAACTGCAAATACGTGCAGAGAGCCAGAATTTGGCTCCAAATAACGCTCCAGGGTAGAATTTGGGATGTTTGGTATATTTTGAAAACTGCAGGGGGGTTTGGGCAAAATGTGACCCATCGCCGCTCTCAGTAATTGGCATATTTACGGTATAAAATGACGTAATTTCAAAGTGCCAATACGTGCAGAAAGCTAGAATTTGGCTCCAAAATATGGCACAAAGGTCGAATTTTGATGTTTGGGATATTTTGCAAACTGCAGGGGGGTTTGGGCAAAACGTGACCCATCGTTTCTTTCAGTAATTGGCATATTTTCAAGCGTCAAGTTTGGGATGATTGAGATAAAAAGTCGTAATTTCAAACAGCGAATATGTGCAGAGAGCCACAATTTGGCTCCAAAAACATTCTCATGGGTCGAATTTGAGATGTTTGGGATATTTTGAAAACTGCAAGGAGGGGGTTTCGGCTAAATGTGACCTATCGCCGCTCTCAGAAATTGGCATATTTTCGGAATAAAATGTCGTAATTTCAAAATGCGAATATGTGCAGAGAGCCACAATTTGGCTCCAAAAGTTGGCTCAAGGGTCGAATTTGGTATGTTTGGGAAATTTTGAAAACTGCACGGAGGGTTTGGGCAAAATGTGATCCATCGCCTCTCAAAGTAATTAGCATATTTTCGGTATAAAAATACCTACTTTAAAACTGCGATTACGTGCAGAGAGCCAAAATTTGGGATGTTTGGGATATTTTGAAAACTGCAGGGGGGGGGGGGGGGGTTAGGTAAAATGTGACCTATCGCGGCCCTCAGTAATTGACATATTTTCGGCAAAAAATTTCGTAATTTCAAACTGCGAATAGGTGCAGAGAGCCAGAATTTGGCTCCAAAATATGGCTCAAGGGTCGTATTTGGGATGTTTGGGATATTTTGAAAACAAAATGGTGGGTTTGAGCAAAATGTGATCTATCGCTGCTTTCAGTAATTGGCATTTTTTCGGGATAAAAAGTCGTTATTTCAAGCTGTGAATACGAGCAGAAAGCCCGAATTTGGCTAGAAAATATGGCTCAAGTGTCGAATTTGGGATGCTTTGGATATTTTGAAAACTGCACGGAGGGTTTGGGCAAAATGTGATCCATCGCTGCTTTAAATAATTGATATATTTTCGGTATAAAAATTCCTAATTTAAAACTGCGAATACGTGCAGAGAGCCAGAACTTCGCTCCAAAATATGCCGCAAGGGTGGAATTTGGAATGTTTGCGATATTTTTAAAACTGCAAAAAGGGGTTTGGGCAAAATGTGATCCATTGCTGCTCTCCGTAATTGGCATATTTTCGGTATAAAAATTCGTAGCTTCAAACTGCAAATACGTGCAGAGAGCCAGAATTTAGCTCCAAAATATAGCTCAACCGTTTAATTTGGGATGTGTGGGATATTTTGAAAACTGCAGGGAAGGTTTGTGCAGAATGTGATCCATCGCCGCTCTAAGTAATTGGCATATTTTCGGTATAAAAACTCGTAATTTCAAACTGCGAATAGGCGCAGAGAGCCAGAATTTGGCTCCAAAATATGGCTCAAGCGTCGAATTGGGGATGTTTGAGATATTTTGAAAACTGCATAGAGGGTTTGGGCAAAATGTTACCCATCGCCGCTTTCAGTAACTGGCATATTTTCGGTTTAAGAAGTTGTAATTTCAAAATGCGAATACGTGCAGAAAGCCAGAATTTGGCTAGAAAATATGGTTCAAGGGTCTAATTTTGGATGTTTTCGATGTTTTGAAAACTGCACGGAGGGTTTGGGCAGAATGTGATCCATCGCCGCTCTAAGTAATTGGTATATTTTCGGTATAAAAATTCGTAATTTCAAACTGCGAATACGTGCAGAGAGCCTGAATTTCGCTCCAAAATATGCCACAATTGTGGAATTTGGGTTGTTTGCGACCTTTTGAAAACTGCAGGGGGGGGGGGTTTGGCAAAATGTGACCCATCGCTGCTCTCAATAATTGGCATATTTTCGGTATAAAAAGACGTAATTTCAAACAGCGAATACGTGCAGAAAGCCAGAATTTGGCTCCAAAATATGGCTCCAAAACATACCAAATTCGACCCTTGAGCCAATTTTTGGAGCCAAATTGTGGCTCTCTGCACGTATTTGCTGTTTGAAATTACGACTTTTTATCCCAAACATCCCAAACTTGACGCTTGAAAATATGCCAATTACTGAAAGATGCGATGGGTCACGTTTTGCCCAAACCCCCCTGCAGTTTGCAAAATATCCCAAACATCCAAATTCGACTTTTGAGGCATATTTTGGAGCCAAATTCTAGCTTTCTGCACGTATTCGCAGTTTGAAATTACGACATTTTATACCGAAAATATGCCAATTACTAAGTGCAGCGATGGATCACATTTTGCCCAGGCCTTCCCTGCACTATGCAAAATATCCCAAACATCCCATATTCGACCCATGAGCTATATTTTGGAGCCAAATTCTGGCTCTCTGCACGTATTCGCATTTTGAAATTATGACTTTTTATACCGAAAATATGCCAATTACTGAGAGCAGCGATAGGTCACATTTAGCCGAAACCCCCTCCTTGCAGTTTTCAAAACTTCCCAAACATCCCAAATTCGATCCTTGAGAATGTTTTTGGAGCCAAATTTTGGCTCTCTGCACGTATTCGCTGTTTGAAATTACGACTTTTTATCCCAAACGTCCAAAACTTGACGCTTGAAAATATGCCAATTACTGAAAGAAACGATGGCTCACGTTTTGCCCAAACCCCCCTGCAGTTTGCAAAATATCCCAAACATCCAAATTCGACCTTTGAGCCATATTTTGGAGCCAAATTCTAGCTTTCTGCACGTATTCGCCCTTTGAAATTACGTCATTTTATACCGAAAATATGCCAATTACTGAGAGCGGCGATGGGTCACATTTTGCACAAACCCCCCTGCAGTTTTCAAAATATACCAAACATCCCAAATTCGACCCGGGAGCGTTATTTTGGGGCCAAATTCTGGCTCTCTGCACGTATTTGCAGTTTGAAATTACGACTTTTTATACGGAAAATATGCCAATTACTGAAAGCAGCGATGCGTCACATTTTGCCCAAACCCCGCTTGCAGATTTCAAATATCCCAAACATCCAAAATTCGACTCTTGAGCCATAATTTATAGCCAAATTCTAGCTCTCTGCACGTATTCGCAGTTTGAAATTATGACTTTTTATACTGAAAATATGTCAATTACGGAAAGCGGCGATGGATCACATTAGGCCCAAACCCTCCTGAAGTTTTCAAAATATCCCAAACATCGCAAATTCGACCCTTGAGCGAAATTTTGGAGCGAGGCTGAAGAGAGAGAAGCAGAGGCTCAAGAGAGGGATGCAGAGGCACAAGAAAATGATGAAGAGGCTCAAGAGAGTGCTGCTGAGGCTCAAGAGAGGGATGCTGAGGCGCCAGAGAGTGATGCAGAGGCTAAAGAGAATGATGCAGAGGCTGAAGTGAGAGATGCAGAGGCTTACGAGAGTGACACAGAGGCTCAAGAGTGATGCAGAGGCTCAAGAGAATGATGTAGAGGCTTAAGAGAGGGATGCAGAGGCTCAAGAGAATGATGCAGAGGCTCATGAGAGTGATGCAAACGATCAAGATAGGAATGCAGAGCCATAAGAGAGTGATGCAGAGGCTCAAGAGTCGGATGTAGAGGCTCAAGAGAGTAAGGCAGAAGCTCAAGAGAGTGATGCAGAGGCTTAAGAAAGTGATGCACAGGCTGAAGAGAGTGATGCAGAGGCTTAAGAGAGTGATGCAGAGGCTGAAGAGAGTGATGCAGAGGGTCTAGAGAGTGATGCAGAGGCTCAAGAGAGTGATGCAGAGGCTCAAGAGAGTGATGCAGAGGATCATGAGCGTGATGCAGAGGCTCGAGAGAGTAATGCAAAGGCCTCAAGAGAGGGATTCAGAGGCTTAAGAGAGGGATGTAGAGGCTCAAGAGAGGAATGCAGAGGCTCAAGAGAGTGATTGAGAGGCTTTCGAGAGTGATGCAGAGACTTAAGAGAGTGATGCAGAGGCGTAAGAGAGGGATGCAGAGGCTCAAGAGAGGGATGCAGAGGGTCAAGATAGGGATGCAGGAGCTCACGAAAGTGATGCAGATGCTCAAGAGCGTGATTCTGAGGCTTGCGAGAGTGATGCAGAGGCTTAAGAGAGTGATGCAGAGGCTTAAGAGAAGGGTGCAGAGGCTCAAGAGAGGGATGCAGAGGCTCAAGAGAGGGATGCAGAGGATCAAGAGAGGGATGCAGAGGATCAAGTGAGGGATGCAGAGGCACAAGAGAAAGATGAAGAGGCTCAAGAGAGGGATGCAGAGGCTAAAGAGAGTGATGCAGAGGCTCAAGAGAGTTCTGCAGAGGCTCAAGAGAGTGATGCATAGGCTTACGAGAGTGATGCAGATGATCAAGAGAGGGATACAGAGGCTTAAGAGAGTGATGCAGAGGCTGAAGACAGTGTTGCGGAGGCGTAGGAGAGGGATGCAGAGGGTCAAGAGAGTGATGAAGAGGCTCAAGAGAGTGATGCATAGACTCAAGAGAGTGATGCAGTGGCTTAAGAGAGGGATGCAGAGGCTCAAGAGAGAGATGCAGAGGCTCAAGAGAGGGAAGCAGAGGCTCAAGTGCAGAGGCACTTGAGTGCAGAGGCTCAAGTGCAGAGGGGATGCAGAGGCACATGAGAGGAATGCAGAGGCTCTTGAGAGTGAAGCAGAGGCTCAAGAGAGGGATGCAGAGGCAAAAGAAAATGATGAAGAGGCTCAAGAGAGTGCTGCTGAGGCTCAAGAGAGGGATGCTGAGGCTCCAGAGAGTGATGCAGAGGCTCCAGAGAATGATGCAGAGGCTGAAGTGAGAGATGCAGAGGCTTAAGAGAGTGACACAGAGGCTCAAGAGTGATGCAGAGGCTCAAGAGAATGTTGTAGAGGCTTAAGAGAGGGATGCAGAGGCACAAGAAAATGATGCAGAGGCTCATGAGAGTGATGCAAACGATCAAGATAGGAATGCAGAGGCTTAAGAGAGTGATGCAGAGGCTCAAGAGTCGGATGTAGAGGCTCAAGAGAGTAAGGCAGAAGCTCAAGAGAGTGATGCAGAGGCTTAAGAAAGTGATGCACAGGCTGAAGAGAGTGATGCAGAGGCTTAAGAGAGTGATGCAGAGGCTAAAGAGAGTGATGCAGAGGGTCTAGAGAGTGATGCAGAGGATCATGAGCGTGATGCAGAGGCTCGAGAGAGTAATGCAGAGGCCTCAAGAGAGGGATTCAGATGCTTAAGAGAGGGATGTAGAGGCTCAGGAGAGTAATGCAGAGGCTCAAGAGAGTGATGCAGAGGCTAAAGAGAGTGATGCAGAGGCTGAAGAGAGTGATGCAGAGGCTCAAGAGAGGAATGCAGAGGCTCAAGAGAGTGATTGAGAGGCTTTCGAGAGTGATGCAGAGACTTAAGAGAGTGATGCAGAGGCGTAAGAGAGGGATGCAGAGGCTCAAGAGAGGGATGCAGAGGGTCAAGATAGGGATGCAGGAGCTCACGAAAGTGATGCAGATGATCAAGAGCGTGATTCTGAGGCTTTGCGAGAGTGATGCAGAGGCTTAAGAGAGTGATGCAGAGGCTTAAGAGAAGGGTACAGAGGCTCAAGAGAGGGATGCAGAGGCTCAAGAGAGGGATGCAGAAGATCAAGAGAGGGATGCAGAGGATCAAGTGAGGGATGCAGAGGCACAAGAGAAAGATGAAGAGGCTCAAGAGAGGGATGCAGAGGCTAAAGAGAGTGATGCAGAGGCTCAAGAGAGTTCTGCAGAGGCTCAAGAGAGTGATGCATAGGCTTACGAGAGTGATGCAGATGATCAAGAGAGGGATGCAGAGGCTTAAGAGAGTGATGCAGAGGCTGAAGACAGTGTTGCGGAGGCGTAGGAGAGGGATGCAGAGGGTCAAGAGAGTGATGCAGAGGCTCAAGAGAGTGATGCATAGGCTCAAGAGAGTGATGCAGTGGCTTAAGAGAGGGATGCAGAGGCTCAAGAGAGGGATGCAGAGGCTCAAGAGAGGGAAGCAGAGGCTCAAGTGCAGAGGCACTTGAGTGCAGAGGCTCAAGTGCAGAGGGGATGCAGAGGCACATGAGAGGAATGCAGAGGCTCTTGAGAGTGATGCAGAGGCTCAAGAGAGGGATGCATAGGATTAAGATAGTGATGCAAAGGCTCAAGAGAGGGATGCAGGAGTTCAAGAGAGGGATGCAGAGGCTCAAGAGAGTGATGCAGAGGCTTAAGAGAGGGATGCAGCGGCTCAAGAGAGTGAAGCAGAGGCTTAAGAGAGGGATGCAGAGGAACAAGATAATGATGAAGAGGCTCAAGAGAGTGCTGCTTCGGCTCAAGAGAGGGGTGCTGAGGCTCCAGAGAGGGATGCAGAGGCTCTATAGAGTGATGCAGTCTCAAGAGAGGAATGCAGATGCTCAGGAGAGTGATTAAGAGGCTTACAAGAGTGATGCAGAGACATAAGCGAGTGATGCAGAGGCGTAAGAGAGGGATGCAGAGGCTCAAGAGAGGGATGCAGAGGCTCAAGATAGGGATGCAGGAGCTCAAGAGAGTGATGCCGAGGCACACGAGAGTGATTCAGAGGCTTACGAGAGTGATGCAGATGATCAAGAGAGGGATGCAGAGGCTTAAGAGAGGGATGCATAGGCTTGGGAGAATGATGTAGAGGCTTATGAGAGGGATGCAGAGGCTCAAGAGAATGATGCAGTGGCTCAAGAGAGTGACGCAAATGATCAAGAGAGGGATGCAGAGGCATAAGAGAGTCATGCAGAGGCTCAAGAGAGTGATGTAGAGGCTTAAGAGAATGATGCAGAGGCTCAAGAGAGTGATGCAGAGGCTTAAGAGAGTGATGCAGAGGCTTAAGATTGAGATGCAGAGGCTCATGAGAGGGATGCAGAGGCTCAAGAGAGGGGATGCAGAGGCACAAGAGAGGGATGCAGAGGCTCGTGAGAGTGATGCAGAGGCTTAAGAGAGGGATGCATAGGCTTGGGAGAGTGATGCAAAGGCTCACGAGAGGGATGCAGAGGCTCAAGAGAATGATGAAGAGGCTAAAGGGAGTGCTGTAGAGGCTCAAGAGAGGGATGCTGAGGCTCCAGAGAGGGATGCAGAGGCTCCAGAGAGTTATGCAGAGGCTGAAGAGAGTGATGTAGAGGCTCAAGAGAGTGATGCAGAGGCTTAAGAGAGTGACTCAGAAGCTCAAGAGAGTTATGCAGAGGCTCAAGAGAATGATGTAGAGGCTTAAGAGTGGGATGCAGAGGCTCAAGAGAGTGATGCAGAGGCTTAAGAGAGTGATGCAGAGGCTTAAAATTGAGATGCAGAGGCTCAAGAGAGGGATGCAGAGGCTCAAGAGAGGGGATGCAGAGGCACAAGAGAGGGATGCAGAGGCTCGTGAGAGTGATGCAGAGGCTCAAGAGAGGGATGCATAGGCTTGGGAGAGTGATGCAAAGGCTCACGAGAGGGATGCAGAGGCTCAAGAGAATGATGAAGAGGCTTAAGAGAGTGAAGCAGAGGCTGAAGAGAGTGATGCAGAGGCTTAAGAGAGTGATGCAGAAGACAAAGAGAGGGAATCAGAGGCTTAAGAGAGTGATGCAGAGGCTTACTAGAGTGTTGCAGAGGCTCAAGAGAGGGATACAGAGGCTCATGAGAGTGATGCAGAGGCTCAAGAGAGTTATGCAGAGGCTCATGAGAGTGATGCAGAGGGTTAGGAGAATGATGCAGAGGCTCAAGAGAGTGATGCAGAGGCTTAAGAGAGTGATGCAGAGGCTTAAGAGAGGGATGCAGAGGCTCAAGAGAGGGATGCAAAGGCTCAAGAGAGGGGATGCAGAGGCACAAGAGAGGGATGCAGAGGCTCGTGGGAGTGATCCAGAGGCTCAAGAGCGGGATGCATAGGCTTGGGAGAGTGATGCAAATGCTCACGAGAGGGATGCAGAGGCTCATGAGAGGGATGCAGGAGTTCAAGAGAGGGATGCGGAGGCTCAAGAGAGTGATGCAGAGGGTTAGGAGAGGGATGCAGAGGCTCAAGAGAATGATGAAGAGGCTAAAGAGAGTGCTGAAGAGGCTCAAGCGAGGGATGCTGAGGCTCCAGAGAGGGATGCAGAGGCTCCAGAGATTTATGCAGAGGCTGAAGAGAGTTATGCAGAAGCTCAAGAGAATGATGTAGAGGCTTAAGAGAGGGATGCAGAGGCTCAGGAGAATGATGCAGAGGCTCAATTGAGTGATGCAGACGATCAAGAGAGGGATGCAGAGGCTTAAGAGAGTGATGCAGAGGATCAAGAGAGTGATGTAGAGGCTCAAGAGAGTGATGCAGAGGTTCAAGAGAGTGATGCAGAGGCTGAGGAGAGTGATGCAGAGGCTCAAGAGAATGATGCAAAGACTCAAGAGAGTGATGCAGAGGAGTATGAGCGTGATGCAGAGGCCCGAGAGAGTGATGCAGAGGCCTCAAGCGAGGGATTCAGATGCTGAAGAGAGTGATGCAGAGGCTCAAGAGAGTGATTCAGAGGCTTACGAGAGTGATGCAGAGGCTTAAGAGAGTGATGCCGAGGCTTAAGAGACGGATGCAGAGGCTCAAGAGAGGGATGCAGAGGCTCAAGAGAGAGATGAAGAGGCTCAAGAGAGGGATGCAGAGGCTCAAGTGAGGGATGCAGAGGCACAAGAGAAAGATGCAGAGGCTCAAGAGAGGGATGCAGAGGCTAAAGAGAGTGATGCAGAGGCTCAAGAGAGTTCTGCAGAGGCTCAAGAGAGTGATGCATAGGCTTACGAGAGTGATGCAGATGATCAAGAGAGTGATGCAGAGGCTTAAGAGAGTGATGCAGAGGCTGAAGAGAGTGATGCATAGGCTCAAGAGAGTGATGCAGAGTCTCAAGAGAGGGATGCAGAGGCTCAAGAGAGGGAAGCAGAGGCTCAAGTGAGGGGATGCAGAGGCACAAGAGAGGAATGCAGAGGCTCTTGAGAGTGATGCAGAGGCTCAAGAGAGTGATGCAGAGGCTCAAGAGAGTGATGCATAGGCTCAAGAGAGTGATGCAGATGCTTAAGAGAGGGATGCTGAGGCTCAAGAGAAGGATGTAGAGGCTCAAGAGAGTAATGCAGAAGCTCAAGAGAGTGATGCAGAGGCTCAAGAGAGGGATGCAGAGACTTAAGAGAGTGATGCAGAGGCTTAAGGGAGGGATGCAGAGGCTCAAGAGAGGGATGCAGAGGCTCAAGAGAGGGATGCAGAGGCTCAAGAGAGGGATGCAGAGGCTCAAGAGAGGGAAGCAGATTCTCAAGTGAGGGGATGCAGAGGCACAAGAGAGGAATGCAGAGGCTCTTGAGAGTGATGCAAAGGCTCAAGAGAGGGATGCAGGAGTTCAAGAGAGGGATGCAGAGGCTCAAGAGAGTGATGCAGAGGCTTAAGAGAGAGATGCAGAGGCACAAGAAAATGATGAAGAGGCTCAAGAGAGTGCTGCTGAGGCTCAAGAGAGGGGTGCTGAGGCTCCAGAGAGGGATGCAGAGGCTCCAGAGAGTGATGCAGAGGCTGAAGTGAGAGATGCAGAGGCTTAAGAGAGTGACGCAGAGGCTCAAGAGAGTGATGCAGAGGCTTAAGACAGTGACTCAGAAGCTCAAGAGAGTTATGCAGAGGCTCAAGAGAATGATGTAGAGGCTTAAGAGAAGGATGCAGAGGCTCAAGAGAATGATGCAGAGGCTCAAGGGAGTGATGCAGAGGCTTAAGAGAGTGAAGCAGAGGCTGAAGAGAGTGATGCAGAGGCTTAAGAGAGTGATGCAGACGATAAAGAGAGGGAATCAGAGGCTTAAGAGTGTGTCGCAGAGGCTTACTAGAGTGTTGCAGAGGCTCAAAAGAGGGATACAGAGGCTCATGAGAGTGATGCAGAGGCTCAAGAAAGGGATCCATAGGCTTAAGAGTGTTATGCAGAGGCTCATGAGAGTGATGCAGAGGGTTAGGAGAATGATGCAGAGGCTCAAGAGAGTGATGCAGAGGCTTAAGAGAGGGTTGCAGAGGGTCAAGAAAGGGATGCAGAGGCTCAAGAGAGGGGATGCAGAGGCACAAGAGACGGATGCAGAGGCTCGTCAGAGTGATGCAGAGGCTCAAGAGCGGGATGCATAGGCTTGAGAGAGTGATGCAAAGGCTCACGAGAGGGATGCAGAGGCTCATGAGAGGGATGCAGGAGTTCAAGAGAGGTATGCAGAGGATTAAGAGAGTGATGCAGAGGCTTAAGAGAGGGATGCAGAGGCTTAAGAGAGTGATGCAGAGGCTAAAGAGACGAATGCAGAGGCTCAAGAAAATGATGAAGAGGCTAAAGAGAGTGCTGTAGAGGCTCAAGAGAGGGATGCAGAGGTTCCAGAGAGGGATGCAGAGGCTCCAGAGTGTTATACAGAGGCTGAAGAGAGTGATGTAGAGGCTCAAGAGAGTGATGCAGAGGCTTGAGAGAGTGACTCAGAAGCTCAAGAGAGTTATGCAGAGGCTCAAGAGAATGATGTTGAGGCTTAAGAGAGGGATGCAGAGGCTCAGGAGAATGATGCAGAGGCTCAAGGGAGTGATGCAGACGATCAACAGAGGGATGCAGAGGCTTAAGAGAGTGATGCAGAGGTTCAAGAGAGTCATGTAGAGGCACAAGAGAGTGATGCAGAGGCTCAGGAGAGTGATGCAGACGCTCAGGAGAGTGATGCAGAGGCTCAAGAGAGTGATGCAGAGGCTCAAGAGAGTGATGCAGAGGGTCTAGAGAGTGATGCAGAGGCTCAAGAGAGTGATGCAGAGGCTCAGGAGAGTGATGCAGAGGAGTATGAGCGTGTTGCAGAGGAGTATGAGCGTGATGCAAAAGCTCGAGAGAGTGATGCAGAGGAGTATGAGCGTGATGCAAAAGCTCGAGAGAGTGATGCAGAGGCCTCAAGCGAGGGATTCAGAGGCTTAAGAGAGTGATGCAGAGGCTCAAGAGAGTTATTCAGAGGCTTACGAGAGTGATGCAGAGGTTTAAGAGAGTGATGCAGAGGCTTAAGAGACGGATGCAGAGGCTCAAGAGAGGGATGCAGAGGCTCAAGAGAGAGATGCAGAGGCTCAAGAGAGGGATGCAGAGGCTCAAGTGAGGGATGCAGAGGCACATGAGAAAGATGCAGAGGCTCAATAGAGGGATGCAGAGGCTAAAGAGAGTGAAGCAAAGGCTCAAGAGAGTTCTGCAGAGGCTCAAGAGAGTGGTGCATAGGCTTACACGAGTGATGCAGATGATCAAGAGAGGGATGCAGAGGCTTAAGAGAGTGATGCAGAGGCTGAAGAGAGTGTTGCGTAGGCTTAGGAGAGGGATGCAGAGGGCCAAGAGAGTGATGCATAGGCTCAAGAGAGTGATGCAGATGCTTAAGAGAGGGATGCAGAGGCTTAAGATAGTGATGCAAAGGCTCAAGTGAGGGATGCAGAGGCTCAAGAGAATGATGCATCACTCTCTTAAGCCTCTGCATCCCTCTCTTGATCGTCTGCATCACTCCCTTGAGCCTCCGCATCATTCTCCTGGGCCTCTGCATCCCTCTCTTAAGCCTCTACATCATTCTCTTGAGCTTCTGCATAACTCTCTTCAGCCTCTGCATAAATCTCTGGAGCCTCTGCATCCCTCTCTGGAGCCTCAGCATCCCTCTCTTGAGCCTCTACAGCACTCTCTTTAACCTCTTCATCATTCTCTTGAGCCTCTGCATCCCTCTCCTAACCCTCTGCATCACTCTCTTGAGCCTCTGCATCCCTCTCTTAAGCCTCTGCATCACTCTCTTGAGCCTCTGCATCCCTCTCTTGAACTCCTGCATCCCTCTCATGAGCCTCTGCATCCCTCTCGTGAGCATTTGCATCACTCTCCCAAGCCTATGCATCCCGCTCTTGAGCCTCTGGATCACTCACACGAGCCTCTGCATCCCTCTCTTGTGCCTCTGCATCCCCTCTCTTGAGCCTTTGCATCCCTCTCTTGAGCCTCTGCATCCCTCTCTTAAGCCTCTGCATCACTCTCTTAAGCCTCTGCATCACTCTCTTGAGCCTCTACATCATTCTCCTAACCCTCTGCATCACTCTCATGAGCCTCTGCATAACTATCTTGAGCCTCTGCATCACTCTCAAGAGCCTCTGTATCCCTCTCTTGAGCCTCTGCAACACTCTAGTAAGCCTCTGCATCACTCTCTTAAGCCTCTGATTCCCTCTCTTTGTCGTCTGCATCACTCTCTTAAGCCTCTGCATCACTCTCTTCAGCCTCTGCTTAACTCTCTTAAGCCTCTGTATCACTCCCTTGAGCCTCTGCATCATTCTCTTGAGCCTCTGCATCCCTCTCTTAAGCCTCTACATCATTCTCTTGAGCCTCTGCATAACTCTCTTGAGCTTCTGAGTCACTCTCTTAAGCCTCTGCATCACTCTCTTGAGCCTCTACATCACTCTCTTCAGCCTCTGCATAACTCTCTGGAGCCTCTGCATCCCTCTCTGGAGCCTCAGCATCCCTCTGTTGAGCCTCTACAGCACTCCCTTTAGCCTCTTCACCATTCTCTTGAGCCTCTGCATCCCTCTCGTGAGCCTTTGCATCACTCTCCCAAGCCTATGCATCCCTCTCTTGAGCCTCTGCATCACTCTCACGAGCCTCTGCATCCCTCTCTTGTGCCTCTGCATCCCCTCTCTTGAGCCTCTGCATCCCTCTCTTGAGCCTCTGCATCTCAATCTTAAGCCTCTGCATCACTCTCTTAAGCCTCTGCATCACTCTCTTGAGCCTCTGCATCCCTCTCTTAAGCCTCTACATCATTCTCTTGAGCCTCTGCATAACTCTCTTGAGCTTCTGAGTCACTCTCTAAAGCCTCTGCATCACTCTCTTGAGCCTCTACATCACTCTCTTCAGCCTCTGCATAACTCTCTGGAGCCTCTGCATCCCTCTCTGGAGCCTCACCATCCCTCTCTTGAGCCTCTACAGCACTCCCTTTAGCCTCTTCATCATTCTCTTGAGCCTCTGCATCCCTCTCGTGAGCCTTTGCATCACTCTCCCAAGCCTATGCATCCCTCTCTTAAGCCTCTGCATCACTCTCATGAGCCTCTGCATCCCTCTCTTGTGCCTCTGCATCCCCTCTCTTGAGCCTCTGCATCCCTCTCTTGAGCCTCTGCATCTCAATCTTAAGCCTCTGCATCACTCTCTTAAGCCTCTGCATCACTCTCTTGAGCCTCTGCATCATTCTCTTAAGCCTCTACATCACTCTCTTGAGCCTCTGCATGACTCTCTTATGCCTCTGCATCCCTCTCTTGATCATTTGCGTCACTCTCTTGAGCCACTGCATCATTCTGTTGAGCCTCTGCATCCCTCTCATAAGCTTCTACATCATTCTCCCAAGCCTATGCATCCCTCTCTTAAGCCTCTGCATCCCTCTCTTGATAATCTGCATCACTCTCGTAAGCCTCTGAATCACTCTCGTGTGCCTCGGCATCACTCTCCTGAGCTCCTGCATCCCTATCTTGAGCCTCTGCATCCTTCTCTTGAGCCTCTGCATCCCTCTCTTTCGCCTCCGCATCACTCTCTTATGTCTCTGCATCACTCTCGTAAGCCTCTTAATCACCCTCTTGAGCATCTGCATTCCTCTCTTGAGACTGCATCACTCTCTTGAGCCTCTGCGTCACTCTCTTAAGCCTCTGCATCTCTAACTTCAGCCTCTGCATCACTCTATGGAGCCTCTGCATCCCTCTCTGGAGCCTCAGCACCCCTCTCTTGAGCCGCAGCAGCACTCTCTTGAGCCTCTTCATCATTATCTTGTGCCTCTGCATCCCTCTCTAGAGCCTCTGCTTCACTCTCTTGAGCCGCTGCATCCCTCTCTTAAGACTCTGCATCACTCTCTTGAGCCTCTGCATCCCTCTCTTGAACTCCTGCATCCCTCTCTTGAGCCTTTGCATCACTATCTTAATCCTATGCATCCCTCTCTTGAGCCTCTGCATCACTCTCAAGAGCCTCTGCATTCCTCTCATGTGCCTCTGCATCCCCTCACTTGAGCCTCTGCTTCCCTCTCTTGAGCCTCTGCATCCCTCTCTTGAGCCTCTGCATCCCTCTCTTGAGCCTCTGCATCCCTCTCTTAAGCCACTGCATCACTCTCTTGAGCCTATGCATCACTCTCTTGAGCCTCTGCATCACTCTCTTGAAGCTCTGCATCCCTCTCCTACGCCTCCGCAACACTGTCTTCAGCCTCTGCATCACTCTCTTAAGCCTCTGCATCCCTCTCTTGATCATCTGCATCACTCTCGTAAGCCTATGCATCACTCTCTTGAGCCTCTGCAGAACTCTCTTGAGCCTCTGCATCACTCTCTTTAGCCTCTGCATCCCTCTCTTGAGCCTCTTCATCTTTCTCTTGTGCCTCTGCATCCCTCACTTGATCCTCTGCATCCCTCTCTTGATCCTCTGCATCCCTCTCTTGAGCCTCTGCATCCCTCTCTTGAGCCTCTGCACCCTTCTCTTAAGCCTCTGCATCACTCTTTTAAGCCTCTGCATCACTCTCGCAAGCCTCAGAATCACTCTGTTGAGCATCTGCATCACTCTCGTGAGCTCCTGCATCCCTATCTTGACCCTCTGCATCCCTCTCTTGAGCCTCAGCATCCCTCTCATACGCCTCGGCATCACTCTCTTAAGTCTCTGCATCTCTCTCGAAGGCCTCTCAATCACTCTCTTGAGCCTCTGCATTCCTCTCTTGAGCCTCTGCATCACTCTCTTCAGCCTCTGCATCACTCTCTTTAGCCTCTGCATCCCTCTCTTGAGCCTCTGCATCACTCTCTTGAGCCTCTGCATTACTCTCTTGAGCCTCTACATCCGTCTCTTAAGCCTCTGAATCCCTCTCTTGACGCCTCTGCATTACTCTCTCGAGCCTCTGCATCACGCTCATGATCCTCTGCATCACACTCTTGAGCCTCTGCATCACTCTCTTGAGCCTCTGCATCACTCTCTAGACCCTCTGCATCACTCTCTTCAGCCTCTGCATCACTCTCTTAAGCCTCTGCATCACTCTCCTGAGCCTCTGCATCACTCTCTTGAGCCTCTACATCACTCTTTTGAGCCTCTGCATCACTCTCTTCAGCCTGTGCATCACTTTCTTAAGCCTCTGCATCACTCTCTGGAGCTTCTGCCTTACTCTCTTGAGCCTCTACATCCGACTCTTGAGCCTCTGCATCACTCTCTTAAGCCTCTGCATTCCTATCTTGATCGTTTGCATCACTCTCATGAGCCTCTGCATCATTCTCTTGAGCCTCTGCATCCCTCTCTTAAGCCTCTACATCATTCTCTTTAGCCTCTGCATCACTCTTGAGCCTCTGTGTCACTCTCTTAAGCCTCTGCATCTCTCACTTCAGCCTCTGCATCACTCTCTGGAGCCTCTGCATCACTCTCTGGAGCCTCAGCATCCCTCTCTTGAGCCTCAGCAGCACTCTCTTGAGCCTCTTCATCATTTTCTTGTGCCTCTGCATCCCTCTCTTGAGCCTCTGCTTCACTCTCTTCAGCCTCGCTCCAAAATTTCGCCCAAGGGTCGAATTTGCGATGTTTGGGATATTTTGAAAACTTCAGGTGGGTTTGGGCAAAATGTGACCCATCGCCGCTCTCAGTAATTGGCATATTTTCGGTATAAAATGTCGTAATTTCAAACTGCGAATACGTGAAGAGAGCCAGAATTTGGCTCCAAAATAAGGCTCCTGGGTCGAATTTGGGATATTTGGGATATTTTTAAAACTGCAGGGAGGGTTTGGGCCTAATGTGATCCATCGCCGCTTTCCGTAATTGACATATTTTCAGTATAAAAAGTCATAATTTCAAACTGGGAATACGTGCAGAGAGCTAGAATTTGGCTATAAAGTATGGCTCAAGAGTCGAATTTGGGATGTTTGGGATATTTGAAAACTGCAAGCGGGGTTTGGGCAAAATGTGACGCATCGCTGCTTTCAGTAATTGGCATATTTTCCGTATAATAATTTCAAACTGCAAATACGTGCAGAGAGCCAGAATTTGGCTCCAAAATATGGCTCCCGGGTCGAATTTGGGATGTTTGGTATATTTTGAAAACTGCAGGGGGGTTTGGGCAAAATGTGACCCATCGCCGCTCTCAGTAATTGGCATATTTTCGGTATAATAATTTCAAAGGGCGAATACGTGCAGAAAGCTAGAATTTGGCTCCAAAATATGGCTCAAAGGTCGAATTTGGATGTTTGGGATATTTTGCAAACTGCAGGGGGGTTTGGGCAAAACGTGACCCTATCGTTTCTTTCAGTAATTGGCATATTTTCAAGCGTCAAGTTTTGGACGTTTGGGATAAAAAGTCGTAATTTCAAACAGCGAATACGTGCAGAGAGCCAAAATTTGGCTCCAAAAACATTCTCAAGGATCGAATTTGGGATGTTTGGGAAGTTTTGAAAACTGCAAGGAGGGGGTTTCGGCTAAATGTGACCTATCGCTGCTCTCAGTAATTGGCATATTTTCGGTATAAAAAGTCATAATTTCAAAATGCGAATACGTGCAGAGAGCCAGAATTTGGCTCCAAAATATAGCTCATGGGTCGAATATGGGATGTTTGGGATATTTTGCATAGTGCAGGGAAGGCCTGGGCAAAATGTGATCCATCGCTGCACTTAGTAATTGGCATATTTTCGGTATAAAATGTCGTAATTTCAAACTGCGAATACGTGCAGAAAGCTAGAATTTGGCTCCAAAATATGGCTCAAAGGTCGAATTTGGATGTTTGGGATATTTTGCAAACTGCAGGGGGGTTTTGGCAAAACGTGACCCTTCGCATCTTTCAGTAATTGGCATATTTTCAAGCGTCAAGTTTGGGATGTTTGGGATAAAAAGTCGTAATTTCAAACAGCAAATACGTGCAGAGAGCCAAAATTTGGCTCCAAAAACATTCTCAAGGGTCGAATTTGGGATGTTTGGGATATTTTGAAAACTGCAAGGAGGGGGGTTCGGCTAAATGTGACCTACCGCCCCTCTCAGTAATTGGCATATTTTCGGTATAAAAAGTCGTAATTTCAAAATGCGAATATGTGCAGAGAGCCACAATTTGGCTCCAAAAATTGGCTCAAGGGTCGAATTTGGTATGTTTGGGATATTTTGATAACTGCAAGGGGGTTTGAGCAGAATGTGACCCATTGCAGCTTTCAGTAATTGACATATTTTCGGTATAAAAAGTCGTTATTTCAAACTGCGAATACGTGAAGAAAGCAGAACTTGGCTCCAAAATAAGGCTCCAGGGTCGAATTTGGGAAGTTTGGGATATTTTGAAAACTGCACGGAGGGTTTGGGCAAAATGTGCTCCATCGCCTCTCAAAGAAATTAGCATATTTTCGGTATAAAAATACCTAATTTAAAACTGCGAATACGTGCAGAGAGCCAAAATTTGGGATGTTTGGGATATTTTGAAAACTGCAGGGGGGGGGTTTAGGTAAAATGTGACCAATCGCTGCTCTCAGTAATTGACATATTTTCGGTATAAAATGTCGTAATTTCAAACTGCGAATAGGTGCAGAGAGCCAGAATTTGGCTCCAAAATATGGCTCAAGGGTCGTATTTGGGATGTTTGGGATATTTTGAAAACTGAATGGTGGATTTGAGCAAAATGTGATCTATCGCCGCTTTCAGTAATTGGCATATTTTCGGGATAAAAAGTCGTTATTTCAAACTGTGAATACGTGCAGAAAGCCCGAATTTGGCTAGAAAATATGGCTCAAGTGTCGAATTTGGGATGTTTTCGGATATTTTGAAAACTGCACGGAGGGTTTGGGCAAAATGTAATCCATCGATGCTCTAAGTAATTGGTATATTTTCGGTATAAAAATTCCTAATGTAAAACTGCGAATACGTGCAGAGATCCAGAACTTCGCTCCAAAATAAGCCGCAAGGGTGGAATTTGGGATGTTTGCGATATTTTGAAAACTGCAAAAAGGGGTTTGGGCAAAATGTGATCCATTGCTGCTCTTCGTAATTGGCATATTTTCGGTATAAAAATTCGTAGCTTCAAACTGCAAATACGTGCAGAGAGCCAGAATTTAGCTCCAAAATATGGCTCAACCATTTAATTTGGGATGTGTGGGATATTTTGAAAACTGCAGGGAAGGTTTGTGCAGAATGTGATCCATCGCCGCTCTAAGTAATTGGCATATTTTCGCTATAAAAACTCGTAATTTCAAACTGCGAATAGGCGCAGAGAGCCAGAATTTGGCTCCAAAATATGGCTCAAGCGTCGAATTGGGGATGTTTGAGATATTTTGAAAACTGCATAGAGGGTTTGGGCAAAATGTTACCCATCGCCGCTTTCAGTAACTGGCATATTTTCGGTTTAAAAAGTTGTAATTTCAAAATGCGAATACGTGCAGAGAACCAGAATTTGGCTCCAAAATATGGCTAATGGGTCGAATTTGGGATGCTTGGGATATTATGAAAACTGACTGGTGGGTTTGGGCAAAATGTGAGCTATCGCCGCTTTCAGTAATAGACATATTTTTGGTAAAAATGTCGTTATTTCAAACTGCGAACACGTGCAGAAAGCCAGAATTTGGCTAGAAAATATGGTTCAAGGGTCTAATTTTGGATGTTTTCGATGTTTTGAAAACTGCACGGAGGGTTTGGGCAGAATGTGATCCATCGCCGCTCTAAGTAATTGGTATATTTTCGGTATAAAAATTCGTAATTTCAAACTGCGAATACGTGCAGAGAGCCTAAATTTCGCTCCAAAATATGCCACAATTATGGAATTTGGGTTGTTTGCGACCTTTTGAAAACTGCAGGGGGGGGGGGGGGGGGGTTTGGCAAAATGTGACCCATCGCTGCTCTCAATAATTGGCATATTTTCGGTATAAAAAGACGTAATTTCAAACAGCGAATACGTGCAGAAAGCCAGAATTTGGCTCCAAAATATGGCTCAAGCTTCGAATTTGGGATGTTTGGGATATTTTGAAAACTGCAGGGGGGTGGGGGGTTTGGGCAAAATGTGACCTATCGCCGCTCTCAGTAATTGACATATTTTCGGTATAAAGATTCGTAATTTCAAACTGCGAATATGTGCAGAGAGCCAGAATTTGGCTCCAAAATAAGGCTCCAGGGTCGAATTTGGGATGTTTGGGATATTTTGAAAACTGGAGGGAGGGTTTGGGCAAAATGTGATCCATCGCCGCTCTCCGTAATTGGCATATTTTCGGTATAAAAATTCGAAATTTCAAGCTGCGAATATTGGCAGAGAGCCACAATTTGGCTCCAAAATTTGGCTCAAGCGTCGAATTTGGGATGTTTGAGATGTTTTGAAAACTGCAGGGGGGTTTGGGCAAAATGTGACCTATCGCTGCGCTAAGTAATTGGCATGTTTTCGTTATAAAATGATGTAATTTCAAACTGCGAATACGTGCAGAGAGCCGGAATTTGGCTCCAAAATATGGTTCAAGCGTCGAACATGGGATGTTTGGGATATTTTGAAAAGTGCAAAGGGGGTTTGGGCAAAATGTGACCTATCGCTGCCCTCAGTAATTGACATATTTTCGGTATAAAAATTCATAATTTCAAACAGCGAATACGAGCAAAGAGCCAGAATGTGACTCCAAAATATGGCTCAAGGGTCGAATTTGGGATTCTTGGGATAATTTGAAAACTGCAGGGAGGGCCTGGGCAAAATGTGATCCATCGCCACACTCAGTAATTGGCATATTTTCGGTATAAAATGTAATTTCAAACTGCGAATACGTGCAGAATATTTTTATTGAGTTTACGTAAATATATTCGTTTGTACCATGATTTCGATACTACCTCACGTTTTCTCACGATATGTGATTTGGCTTTCAAATCTCAGAATTTCGCATAATATTGCATTTTTAGGTAAGTTTTCTTGCATTTTCTTTTTTACTCAAAATCACCGAATTTAGCAATATTTTGACGTTTATCGTCCGCCTTTTTCTTTATATGATTTACACAAAATATCATCGAATTATGCAATATTTTGCCGTTTTTCCAGGTTGTTGTGAATTTTCAGTTTATTGTATTAATTCTTTATATATACGACAAAAATGATGCAAATGCAATATTGGTTAGAAATTAACCTTAAATACTTTATTTTCAATCAACTATTTTTTTCTAGTTTAAATACTGAGTATGTTGTTTCTAGTTAAAATACTGAGTACGATATTGAAAAGGGGAGAAGTTCTTTTTTTATTGCATATATCGACGTTTCAGCCGGATTAGAGCAGTTTTACGTGTACATCTTCCATTGGTAATGGAAGATGTACACGTAAAAGCCTTAAGCTCTTAAGCTTAAGGCTCTTAAGCCTTAAGCCCCCTGCAGTTTTCAAAACATCTCAAACATCCCAAATTCGACGCTTGAGCCAAATTTTGGAGCCAAATTGTGGCTCTCTGCCAATATTCGCAGCTTGAAATTTCGAATTTTTATACCGAAAATATGCCAATTACGGAGAGCGGCGATGGATCACATTTTGCCCAAACCCTCCCTCCAGTTTTCAAAATATCCCAAACATCCCAAATTCGACCCTGGAGCCTTATTTTGGAGCCAAATTCTGGCTCTCTGCACATATTCGCAGTTTGAAATTACGAATCTTTATACCGAAAATATGTCAATTACTGAGAGCGGCGATAGGTCACATTTTGCCCAAACCCCCCACCCCCTGCAGTTTTCAAAATATCTCAAACATCCCAAATTCGAAGCTTGAGCCATATTTTGGAGCCAAATTCAGGCTTTCTGCACGTATTCGCAGTTTGAAATTACGTCTTTTTATACCGAAAATATGCCAATTATTGAGAGCAGCGATGGGTCACATTTTACCAAAACCTTCCCCTGCAGTTTTCAAACTGTCGCAAACAACCCAAATTCCACCCTTGTGGCATATTTTGGAGCGAAATTCAGGCTCTCTGCACGTATTCGCAGTTTGAAATTACGAATTTTTAAACCGAAAATATACCAATTACTTAGAGCGGCGATGGATCACATTCTGCCCAAACCCTCCGTGCAGTGTTCAAAATATCGAAAAACTTCCCAAATAAGACCCTTGAACCATATTTTCTAGCCAAATTCTGGCTTTCTGCACGTTTTCGCAGTTTGAAATAACGACTTTTTATACCCAAAATATGTCTATTACTGAAAGCGGCGATAGCTCACATTTTGATCAAACCCACCAGTCAGTTTTCATAATATCCCAAGCATCCCAAATTCGACCCTTGAGCCATATTTTGGAGCCAAATTCTGGCTCTCTGCACGTATTCGCATCTTGAAATTACAACTTTTTAAACCGAAAATATGCCAGTTACTGAAAGCGGCGATGGGTCACATTTTGCCCAAACCCTCTGTGCAGTTTTCAAAATATCTCAAACATCCTCAATTCGACGCTTGAGCCATATTTTGGAGCCAAAATCTGGCTCTCTGCACCTATTCGCAGTTAGAAATTACGACTTTTTATACCGAAAATATGCCAATTACTGAAAGCTGCGATGGATCACATTCTGCACAAACCCTCCCTGCAATTTTCAAAATATACTAAACATCCCAAATTCAACGCTTGAGCCATATTTTGGAGCTAAATTCTGGCTCTCTGCACGTATTTGCAGTTTGAAGCTACGAATTTTTATACCGAAAATATGCCAATTACGGAGAGCAGCAATGGATCACATTTTGCCCAAACCCCTTTTTGCAGTTTTAAAAATATCGCAAACATTCCAAATTCCACCCTTGCGGCATATTTTGGAGCGAAGTTCTGGCTCTCTGCACGTATTCGCAGTTTTAAATTCGGAATTTTTATACCGAAAATATATCAATTATATAAAGCAGCGATGGATCACATTTTGCCCAAACCCTCCGTGCAGTTTTCAAAATATCCAAAGCATCCCAAATTCGACACTTGAGCCATATTTTCTAGCCAAATTCGGGCTTTCTGCTTGTATTCACAGCTTGAAATAACGACTTTTTATCCCGAAAAAATGCCAATTACTGAAAGCAACGATAGATCACATTTTGCTCAAACCCACCATTTAGTTTTCAAAATATCCCAAACATCCCAAATACAACCCTTGAGCCATATTTTGGAGCCAAATTCTGGCTCTCTGCACCAATTCGCAGTTTGAAATTTCGACATTTTTTGCCGAAAATATGTCAGTTACTGAGAGCCGCGATAGGTCACATTTTACATAAACCCCCCCCCCCCCCTGCAGTTTTCAAAATATCCCAAACATCCCAAATTTTGGCTCTCTGCACGTATTCGCAGTTTTAAATTAGGTATTTTTATACCGAAAATATGCTAATTACTTTGAGAGGCGATGGATCACATTTTGCCCAAACCCTCCGTGCAGTTTTCAAAGTTTCCCAAACATACCAAATTCGACCCTTGAGCCAACTTTTGGAGCCAAATTGTGGCTCTCTGCACATATTCGCATTTTGAAATTACGACATTTTATACCGAAAATATGCCAATTTCTGAGAGCGGCGATAGGTCACATTTAGCCGAAACCCCCTCCTTGCAGTTTTCAAAATATCCCAAACATCTCAAATTCGACCCATGAGAATGTTTTTGGAGCCAAATTCTGGCTCTCTGCACGTATTCGCTGTTTGAAATTACGACTTTTTATCCCAATCATCCCAAACTTGACGTTTGAAAATATGCCAATTACTGAAAGAAACGATGGGTCACGTTTTGCCCAAACCCCCCTGCAGTTTGCAAAATATCCCAAACATCCAAATTCGACCTTTGAGCCATATTTTGTAGCCAAATTCTAGCTTTCTGCACGTATTCGCACTTTGAAATTACGTCATTTTATACCGTAAATATGCCAATTACTGAGAGCGGCGATGGGTCACATTTCGCCCAAACCCCCCTGCAGATTTCAAAATATACCAAACATCCCAAATTCTACCCTGGAGCGTTATTTTGGAGCCAAATTCTGGCTCTCTGCACGTATTTGCAGTTTGAAATTACGACTTTTTATACGGAAAATATGCCAATTACTGAAAGCAACGATGCGACAAATTTTGCCCAAACCCCCGCTTGCAGTTTTCAACAATCCCAAAACTCCCAAATTCGACCCTTGAGCCATACATTATAGCCAAATTCTGGCTCTCAGCACGTATTCGCAGTTGGAAATTATGACTTTTTATACTGAAAATATGTCAATTACGGGAAGCGGCGATGGATCACATTAGGCCCAAACCCTCCCTGCAGTTTTAAAAATATCCCAAACATTCCAAATTCGACCCTGGAGCCTTATTTTGGAGCCAAATTCTGGCTCTCTGCACGTATTCGCAGTTTGAAATTACGACATTTTATACCGAAAATATGCCAATTACTGAGAGCAGCGATGGGTCACATTTTGCCCAAACCCACCTGCAGTTTTCAAAATATCCCAAACATCGCAAATTCGACCCTTGAGCGAAATTTTGAAGCCAAATTGTGGCTCTCTGCACATATTCGCAGTTTGAAATTACGTCATTTTATACCTAAAATATGCCAATTACTGAGATCGGCGATAGGTCACATTTAGCCGAAACCCCCTCCTTGCAGTTTTGAAAATATCCCAAACACCCCAAATTCGACCCTTGAGAATGTTTTTGGAGCCAAATTCTGGCTCTCTGCACGTATTCGGAGTTTGAAATTACGAATTTTTATCCCAAACATCCCAAATTTGGCGCTTGAAAATATGCCAATTACTGAAAGAAGCGATGAGTCACATTTTGCCCATACCCCTCTGCAATTTGCAAAATATCCCAAACATCCCTAATTCGACCTTTGAGCTATATTTTGGAGCCAAATTCTAGCTTTCTGCGCGTATTCGCAGTTTGAAATTACGACTTTTTATACCGAAAATAAGCCAATTACTGAAAACAGCGATGGATCACATTTTGCCGAAACCCTCTCAGCAGTTTCCAAATTATCTCAAACATCCCAAATTCGACCCTTGTGCCATATTTTGTAACCAAATTCGGGCTCTCTGCACGTACTCGCCGTTTGAAATTACGTCTTTTTATACCGAAAATATGCCATTTACTGAGAGTGGCGACGGATCACATTTTGCCCAAACCCTCCCTGCAGTTTTCAAAATATAGCAAACATCCCAAATTCGACGCTTGAGTTATATTTTGGAGCCAAATTCTGGTTCTCTGCATGTATTCGCAGTTTGAAATTACGACTTTTATACCGAAAAAATGCCAATTACTGAAAGCGGCGATGGATCACATTTTGCCCAAACCCTCCCTGCAGTTTTCAAAAATTCCCAAACATCCCAAATTCAACGCTTGAACCATATTTTGGAGCCAAATTCTGGCTCTCTGCACGTATTCGCAGTTTGAAATTACGAATTTTTATGCCGAAAATATGCCAATTACGGTGAGCGGCAATAGACCACATTTTGCCCAAACTCTACCTGCAGTTTTCAGGTAGGGTTTAGTTTAATTCATTAAATATACGATAAAAATGATCCAAACACATAATAGATAAGAAATTAACCTTAAATACCTCATTTTCAATCAACTCTTTGTTTCTCGTTAAAATACTGAGTAAGATATTGAAAAGGGGAGTTCTGTTTTTATTGCATATGTTGACGTTTCAGCCGGGTTAGAGCGGTTTTACGTATACATCTTCCATCGGTAAGAGAAACGGAAAATCAGGAACATTTTAATTAATTCTAATGAAAACACATTGATTTTTATCATTTGTATTGGAAACAACATTGTCATATGTCTTTTCTTGGATCTAAATAATACGAAACCTCGCTCTATGATTTGAAGTTAAAATCCTCAAATATGGTAAAATAGTGACTTTTTTCACGTTTTTTATGTAGTGTGATTTTACGTAAATATATTCGTTTTTACCAATATTTCGATACTACTTCATGTTTTCTCATGGTGAGTGATTTGGCCTTCATATCTCAGAATTTCGCAAATTTTGCATTTTTAAGCAAGTTTCTTGCATTTTGTTTTGTACTAAAAATCATCGAATTTTGCAATATTTTGACGTTCATCATCCCCTTTTCCTTTATGTGATTTAAACAAAATATCATTGAATTAGGCAATATTTTGCTGTTATTTCACGTTATTGTGAATTTTCCGTTTATTGATATTAATTCATTAAATATACGATAAAAATGATGAAAACACATAATTGATTAGATATAAAATTACCGATGAAAGATGTATACGTAAAACCGCTCTAATCCGGCTGAAACGTCGATATATGCAATAAAAATAACTTCTCCCCTTTTCAATATCTTACTCAGTATTTTAGTGAGAAACAAATAGTTGATTGAAAATGAAGTATTTAAAGTTAATTTGTGATCAATTATGTGTTTGCATCATTTTTGTCGTATATTTATTGAATTAATAACAATAAACGGAAAATTTCATATAAACGTTGAAAAACGGTAAAATCTTGCCAAATTCGATGATATTTTGTTTAAATCACATAAAGGAAAAGGAGATGATAAACGTGAAAATATTGCTAAATTCGATGATTTTTCGTACGAAACAAAATGCAAGAAAACTTGTTTAAAATGCAATATTATGCGAAATTCTGAGATTTGAAGGCCAAATCACTTATCGTGATACTATTTGAAATAGTATCGAAATATTGGTAAAATCGAATATATTTACGTAATATAAAATTATATGAAAAACGTAAAAAAAGTCACTATTATACCAAATTTGAGGATTTTAACTTCGAATCATAAAGCGGGGTTTCGTATTATTTAGATCCAAGAAAAGATATATGACAATGTTGTTTCGAATACAAATGATAAAAATCAATGTGTTTTCATTAGAATTAACTAAATTGTTCCTGATTTTCCGTTTATATTACCGATGGAAGATGTACACGAAAAACCGCTCTATTCTGGCTGAAAAATCGATATATGCAATAAAAACCGAACTTTTCCCCTTTTCAATATCCTACTCAGTATTTTAACGAGAAACAAATAGATGATTGAAAATGAAGTATTTAAGGTTATTATCTAATCAAGTTATTATCTGAGCAGCAGTGAGCAGCGTTTTGTAAGAGAGCAGCTGTTGGCTTGTCGGGAAGAGGGCCACACAGTCTGCGTCCGAGTTTATATAACCTCGGCTCGGTATTTTAACGAGAAACAAATAGTTGATTGAAAATTAAGTGTTTAAGGTTAATTTCTAATCAATTATGTGTTTGCATCATTTTTATTGTATATTTAATGAATTAATAACAATAAACTGAAAATTCAGAAAAACGTGGAAAAACGGCAAAATATTGCCTAATTCGATGATATTTTGATTAAATCACATAATGGAAAAGGGGATGATAAACGTCAAAATATTTCTAAATTCGATGATTTTTAGTACGAAACAAAATGCAAAAAAACTTGCTTAAAATGCAATATTATGCGAAATTCTGAGATATGAAGGCCAAATCACATATCGTGATGGGGGGGGGTGGACAGGCCTCCTCCCGATTGTGCTTCAAATAACAGCCACCTACTGGAGAAAATCCAGTGCCCTATAACACCGAGGGTCACCTCCCCCTCTAGGTCCACTGCACCTGCATTTGGTCACCAAGGCTGAACCAACAGGCGTGCTTCAGGGGCGCGCGCGCCAACACAGACAAACACTGGTCAGGCGCGCCAACAACACAAACACTGGTCCGGCGCGCCAACAACACAAACACTACCTTAAATGTTGAGAAGGGCAGGACGCCCCTGACGGGTTGCTCCGAGTCGTTGTTGATAGGAACTGGTGTAGGGTCCATGCTGGGGGAACAGTTGAGCATGCTAAACTTCTGTGTTTACGACTCGCTGAGCAGCAGTGAGCAGCGTTTTGTAAGAGAGCAGCTGTTGGCTTGTCGGGAAGAGGGCCACGCAGTCTGCGTCCGAGTTTATATAACCTCGGCTCGTTGCGCGCGCAGCTTGGGGCGGTTACAATCAGCTTCCAGACGTACGTTTTCTCTTCCCCTCAGAAAACCCACCGTTTTTGGGAAAAACAGTGTTCTTATAAGGAAATAGGCCGGGAGTCATTGCATTAGACAATCATCGGCTAGAAATGAGGGGTCCATGAGCTAGAGCTCGATCCAGCAGGCACAAATACGTGAGTACTCACACACACACACACACTTTATTATTACGTACTCAAGAAACATTTAACATTTATACAAAGAGCAGTTAACTGGACACGCCGGGCACAACTCCCTAACCCCAGGGAAGTGACGGCTAGCTGCTACTATACACAACACAACAATAACACATCTTTCTCCTCAGAAGGAGTAGAGGGCGCGGGAGGGGGGTGGGTTGTGGCGGGGGGGAACCTCCTCATTATTGAGGTATGCTGCTGCCTCACGCTTAAATCTGTCTTCGGCAGCAACAGCTCGCTTCACAGCCTCAGCTCTATGCTTGGGTAACTTCCTCATTGCGTTTTTGATCACCATCTTCTCTCCCATTTTTGCGGTCATAGTAGCCTGTGCCTTTGCGATCCTCCTCATGTCCTTGGCATAGTTGATGTCGATGGAGGAGGGAGAGGAGAGGGAGGAGGAGCTTGTGACAGGAACACTGCTCATGATGCCGGTCTGGTGTAACCTACCACGCACACCCAACTTGTCCAGCCATAATTATATCCTAGATAACAAATAAAATAGTTAACTGGTTATATATTAATACTGACCAGTCATGGTAGAGGGTATAGGTGAGAGTAGTGGTGTTAGTTGTGTTGGTGTTGATGATGGTCATTGGGATGATGGTGGTTATGGTGGAGGTGGTGGTGTTGATGATGGTGGTCATTGTGATGATGGTGGTCATTGTGATGATGGTGGTAATGGTGGAGGTGGTGATGGTGATGATAGTGGTGTTGATGATGGTGGTCATTGTGATGATGGTGGTTATGGTGGAGGAGATGGTGATAGTGGTGGTGATGATAGTGGTGTTGATGGTGATGATGGTGGTCATTGTGATGATGGTGGTTATGGTGGAGATGGTGATGGTGATGATAGTGGTGATGATGGTGGTCATTGTGATGATGGAGGTTATGGTGGAGGTGGTGATGGTGATGATAGTGGTCATTGTGATGATGGTGGTTATGGTGGAGGTGGTGATGGTGATGATAGTGGTGTTGATGGTGATGATGGTGGTCAATGTGATGATGGTGGTTATGGTGAAGGTGGTGATGGTGATGATAGTGGTTTTGATGGTGATGATGGTGGTCATTGTGATGATGGTGGAGGAGGTGATGGTGATGATAGTGGTGATGATAGTGGCCATTGAGATGATGGTGGTTATGGTGATAGTGATAGTGGTGGTGATGGTGATGATAGTGGTCATTGTGATGATGGTGGTTATGGTGGAGGTGGTGATGGTGATGATAGTGATGTTGATGGTGGTCATTGTGATGATGGTGGTTATGGTGGAGGTGGTGATAGTGATAGTGGTGGTGATGGTTGATGGTGATGATGGTGGTTATGGTGGAGGAGGTGATGGTGATGATAGTGGTGTTGATGGTGATGATAGTGGTCATTGTGGAGGTGATGATAGTGGTGGAGATGGTGATGGTGGTAGTGGGGGTTATGGTGGAGGTGGTGATGGTGATGATAGTGGTGTTGATGGTGATGATGGTGGTCATTGTGATGATGGTGGTTATGGTGGAGGAGGTGATGGTGATGATAGTGGTCATTGTGATGATGGTGGTAATGGAGGAGGAGGTGATGGTGATGATAGTGGTGTTGATGGTGATGATGGTGGTCATTGTGGAGGTGATGATAGTGGTGGAGATGATGATGGTGGTTGTGGGAGTGATGATGGTGGTTATGGTGGAGGTGGTGATGGTGGTGGTGGTGGTAGTGAGGGTGATGATGGTGGTGAAGGTAGTGATGGTGGTGGTTGTGGAAGTGATGGTGATACTGTTGGTGGTGGTGATGGTTATAGTGAAGGGGTTATGGTGGTGATAGTAGGTAGTGAAAAGAGCTAGTCGGAGGGACGCGATGGAAGGCAAAGAGAGGGAGGTGAGGGAAGCTAGTGAGAGGGAGGTGAGGGAAGCTAGTGAGAGGGAGGTGAGGGAAGCTAGTGAGAGGGAGGAGAGGGTGATGGAGCGAAGTACAGTTAATGACGTCAAGACCTGTGCGGAAGCTCAGGTCAGGTATACTGCAGTACCCAGAGTGTCAGGTATACTACAGTACCCAGAGTGTCAGGTATACTACAGTACCCAGAGTGTCAGGTATACTACAATACCCAGAGTGTCAGGTATACTACAGTACCCAGAGTGTCAGGTATACTACAGTACCCAGAGTGTCAGGTATACTACAGTACCCAGAGTGTCAGGTATACTACAGTACCCAGAGTGTCAGGTATACTACAGTTCCCAGAGTGTCAGGTATACTACAGTACCCAGAGTGTCAGGTATACTACAGTACCCAGAGTGTCAGGTATACTACAGTACCCAGAGTGAGTGTCAGGTATACTACAGTACCGAGAGTGAGTGTCAGGTATACTACAGTAACCAGAGTGAGTGGCAGGTATACTACAGGACCCAGAGTGAGTGTCAGGTATACTACAGGACCCAGAGTGAGTGTCAGGTATACTACAAGACCCAGAGTGAGTGTCAGGTATACTACAGGACCCAGAGTGAGTGTCAGGTATACTACAGGACCCAGAGTGAGTGTCAGGTATACTACAAGACCCAGAGTGAGTGTCAGGTATACTACAGTACCCAGAGTGAGTGTCAGGTATACTACAGTACCCAGAGTGTCAGGTATACTACAATACCCAGAGTGAGTGTCAGGTATACTACAGGACCCAGAGTGGGTGTCAGGTATACTACAGTACCCAAAGTGTCAGGTATACTACAGTACCCAGAGTGAGTGTCAGGTATACTACAGTACCCAGAGTGTCAGGTATACTACAATACCCAGAGTGAGTGTCAGGTATACTACAGGACCCAGAGTGGGTGTCAGGTATACCACAGTACCCAGAGTGTCAGGTATACTACAGTACCCAGAGTGAGTGTCAGGTATGCTACAGTACCCAGAGTGTAAGGTATACTACAGTACCCAGAGTGTCAGGTATACTACAATACCCAGAGTGAGTGTCAGGTATGCTACAGTACCCAGAGTGTCAGGTATACTACAGTACCCAGAGTGAGTTTCAGGTATGCTACTGGACCCAGAGTGAGTGTCAGGTATACTATAGTACCCAGAGTGTCAGGTATACTACAGTACCCAGAGTGAGTGTCAGGTATGCTACAGTACCCAGAGTGAGTGTCAGGTATACTACAGTACCCAGAGTGAGTGCCAGGTATACTACAGTACCCAGAGTGAGTGTCAGGTATGCTAGAGTACCCAGAGTGTCAGGTATTCTGCAGGACCCAAAGTGAGTGTCTGGTATACTACAGAACCCAGAGTGAGTGTCAGATATACTACAAGACCCAGAGTGGGTGTCAGGTATACTACAGTACCCAGAGTGTCAGGTATACTGCAGTACCCAGAGTGAGTGTCAGGTATGCTACAGTACCCAGAGTGTCAGGTATACTACAGTACCCAGAGTGAGTTTCAGGTATGCAACTGGACCCAGAGTGAGTGTCAGGTATACTACAGTACCCAGAGTGTCAGGTATACTACAGTACCTGGAGTGAGTGTCAGGTATACTACAGGACCTAGAGTGAGTATCAGGTATACTACAGTACCCAGAATGAGTGTCAGGTATACTACAGGACCCAGAGTGAGTGTCAGGTATACTACAGTACCCAGAGTGAGTGTCAGGTATACTACAGTACCCAGAGTGAGTGTCAGGTATACTACAGGACCCAGAGTGTCATGTATACTACAGTACCCAGAGTGAGTGTCAGGTATACTACAGGACCCAGAGTGAGTGTCAGGTACACTACAGGACACAGAGTGAGTGTCAGGTATACTACAGTACCCAGAGTGAGTGTCAGGTATACTACAGTACCCAAAGTGAGTGTCAGGTATACTACAGTACCCGGAGGGAGTGTTAGGTATACTACAATACCCAGAGTGTCAGGTATACTCCGGTACCTTGAGGGAGTGTCAGGTATACTACAGTACCCAGAGTGTCAGGTATACTACATTACCCAGAGTGAGTTTCAGGTATACTACATTACCCAGAGTGAGTGTCAGGTATACTACAGTACGCAGAGTGAGTGTCAGGTATACTACAGGACCCAGAGTGAGTGTCAGGTATATTACAGGACCTAGAGTGAGTGTCAGGTATATTACAGTACCCAGAGTGAGTGTCAGGTATACTACAGTACCCAGAGTGAGTGTCAGGTATACTACAGGACCCAGAGTGTCATGTATACTACAGTACCCAGAGTGAGTGTCAGGTATACTACAGGACCCAGAGTGAGTGTCAGGTACACTACAGGACACAGAGTGAGTGTCAGGTATTCTACAGTACCCAGAGTGAGTGTCAGGTACACTACAGTACCCAAAGTGAGTGTCAGGTATACTACAGTACCCGGAGGGAGTGTTAGGTATACTACAATACCCAGAGTGTCAGGTATACTCCGGTACCTTGAGGGAGTGTCAGGTATACTACAGTTCCCAGAGTGTCAGGTATACTACATTACCCAGAGTGAGTTTCAGGTATACTACATTACCCAGAGTGAGTGTCAGGTATACTACAGTACCCAGAGTGAGTGTCAGGTATACTACAGGACCCAGAGTGAGTGTCAGGTATATTACAGGACCTAGAGTGAGTGTCAGGTATACTACAGTACCAAGAGTGAGTGTCAGGTATACTACAGTACCCAGAGTGAGTGTCAGGAAGTGTAGTGAAGATGGTTTCTGTGATGACGACAGTATATAGTGAAGATGGTTGCTGTGATGAAGACTGTGTATAGTGAAGATGGTTACAGTGGTGAAGACTGTGTGTAGTGAAGATGGTTACTGTGATGAAGACAGTGTATAGTGAAGATGGTTACTGTGATGAAGACTGTGTGTAGTGAAGATGGTTACTGTGATGAAGACTGTGTATAGTGAAGATGGTTACTGTGATGAAGACAGTGTATTGTGAAGATGGTTACTGTGATGAAGGCTGTGTATAGTGAAGATGGTTACTGTGATGAAGACTGTGTGTAGTGAAGATAGTTACTGTGATGAAGACTGTGTGTAGTGAAGATGGTTACTGTGATGAAGACAGTGTGTAGTGAAGATGGTTACTGTGATGAAGACTGTGTATAGTGAAGATGGTTACTGTGATGAAGGCTGTGTATAGTTTAGATGGTTACTGTGATGAAGACTGTGTGTAGTGAAGATAGTTACTGTGATGAAGACTGTGTGTAGTGAAGATAGTTACTGTGATGAAGACTGTGTATAGTGAAGATGGTTACTGTGATGAAGACAGTGTGTAGTGAAGAGGGTTACTGTGATGAAACTGTGTATAGTGAAGATAATTACTGTGATGAAGATGGTTACTGTGATGAAGACAGTGTATAGTGAAGATGGTTACAGTGATGAAGACTGTGTGTAGTGAAGATTTGACCTCCATCACCCGAACACAGGATACTCCATCTTGTTTGATGTATATTACACACACACACACACACACACACACACACACACACACACACACACACACACACACACACACACAAACACACACACACACATACAGTACCGCACATGAGACTGCTATACAAACTTGAGAGGCAGGCAGGAGCATGCGGAAAGGCCCTAGTATAGGTGAAGAACTACCTAACAGGAAAGAACGAGAGGGTAATGGTAAGGGGCGAGAAGTCGGACTGGCGAACAGTAACAAGTGGAGTACCTGAAGAGGGAGTACACTCCCTCCGGGTACTGTAGTATACCTGACACTTACTCTGGGTACTGTAGTATACCTGACACTCACTCTGGGTACTGTAGTATAAGTGACACTCACTCTGGGTCCTGTAGTATACCTGACACTCACTCTGGGTCCTGTAGTATACCTGGGTCCGGTAGTATACCTGTAGTATATCATCACAGTAACCATCTTCACTATACACAGTCTTCATCACAGTAACCATCTTCCAGGCTTAAGAGAGGGAAGCAGAGGCTCAAGTGAGGGGATGCAGAGGCACAAGAGAGGAATGCAGAGGCTCTTGAGAGTGATGCAGAGGCTCAAGAGAGGGATGCATAGGCTTAAGATAGTGATGCAAAGGCTCAAGAGAGGGATGCAGGAGAGAATATGCAGGATGCATATTAGTCTCTGCATAGCTCTTTTTAGCCTCTGCATCACTCTCTTGAGCCTCTGCATCACTCTCTTCGGCCTCTGCATCACTCTCTTGAGCCTCTGCAACACTCTCTTCGGCCTCTGCATCACTCTCTTAAGCCTCTGCATCACTCTCTTTGGCTTCTGCATCACTCTCTTAAGCCTCTGCTTCCTTTTCTTGATCCTCTGCATCACTCTCATGAGCCTCTGGATCCCTCTCATAAGCCTCTGCATCACTCTCTTGAGCTTCTGCATCCCTCTCTTAAGCCTCTGCATCACACTTTTGAGAGTAATTTCTAATTCTAATGAAAACACATTGATTTTTATCATTTGTATTGGAAACAACATTGTCATATGTCTTTTCTTGGATCTAAATAATACGAAACCTCGCTCTATGATTTGAAGTTAAAACCCTCAAATTTGGTAAAATAGTGACTTTTTTTTACGTTTTTCATGAAGTGTGATTTTACGTAAATTTATTCGTTATTACCAATATTTCGATACTACTTCATATTTTCCTACGATAGGTGATTTGGCCTTCATATCTCAGAATTTCGCAAATTTTGCATTTTTAAGAAAGTTTCTTGCATTTTGTTTCTTACTAAAAATCATCGAATTTAGCAATATTTTGACGTTTATCATCCCCATTTCCTTTATGTGATTTAAACAAAATATCATCGAATTAGGCAATATTTTGCCGTTTTTCCACGTTTTTGAGAATTTTCAGTTTATTGTTATTTATTCAATAAATATACGATAAAAATGATGCAAACACATAATTGATTAGAAATTAACCTTAAAATATTTCATTTTCAATCATTTATTTGTTTCTCGTTAAAATACTGAGTAAGATATTGAAAAGGGCAGAAGTTCGGTTTTATTGCATATATCGACGTTTCAGCCGGAATAGAGCGGTTTTACGTGTACATCTTCCATCGGTAATATAAACGGAAAATCATTAACATTTTAGTTAATTCTAATGAAAACACATTGATTTATATCATTTGTATTGGAAACAACATTGTCATATGTCTTTTCTTGGATCTAAATAATACGAAATCTCGCTTTATGATTCGAAGTTAAAATCCTCAAATATGGTAAAATAGTGACTTTTTTCACGTTTTTTATGTAGTGTGATTTTACGTAAATATATTCGTTTTTACCAATATTTCGATACTACTTCATGTTTTCTCACGGTGAGTGATTTGGCCTTCATATCTCAGAATTTCGCAAATTTTGCATTTTTAAGCAAGTTTCTTGCATTTTGTTTTGTACTAAAAATCATCGAATTTAGCAATATTTTGACGTTGATCATCCCCTTTTCCTTTATGTGATTTAAACAAAATATCATCGAATTAGGCAATATTTTGCTATTTTTTCACGTTTTTGTGAATTTTCCGTTTATTGTTATTAATTCATTAAATATACGATAAAAATGATGCAAACACATAATTGATTAGAAATTAGTCTTAAATACTTCATTTTCAATCATCTATTTGTTTCTCGTTAAAATACTGAGTAAGATATTGAAAAGGGGAGAAGTTCGTTTTTTTATTGCATATATCGACGTTTCAGCCGGATTAGAGCGGTTTTACGTGTACATCTTCCATCGGTAATATAAACGAAAAATCAGGAACATTTTAGTTAATTCTAATGAAAACACATTGATTTTTATCATTTGTATTGGAAACAACATTGTCATATGTCTTTTCTTGGATCTAAATAATACGAAACCTCGCTCTATGATTTGAAGTTAAAACCCTCAAATATGGTAAAATATTGACTTTTTTTTACGTTTTTTATGAAGTGTGATTTTACGTAAATTTATTCGTTTTACCAATATTTCGATACTACTTCATATTTTCTCATGATATGTGATTTGACCTTCATATCTCAGAATTTCGCAAATTTTGCATTTTTAAGAATGTTTCTTGCATTTTGTTTCGTACTAAAAATCATCGAATTTAGCAATATTTTGACGTTTATCATCCCCATTTCCTTTATGTGATTTAAACAAAATATCATCGAATTAGGCAATATTTTGCCATTTTTCCACGTTTTTGACAATTTTCAGTTTATTGGTATTAATTCATTAAATATACGATAAAAATCATGCAAACACATAATTGATTAGATATTAACCTTAAATACTTCATTTTCAATCATCTATTTGTTTCTCGTTAAAATACTGAGTAAGATATTGAAAATGGGAGAAGTTCGGTTTTTATTGCATATTTCGACGTTTCAGCCGGAATAGAGCGGTTTTACGTGTACATCTTCCATCGGTAATATAAGAGGAAAATCAGGAACATTTTAGTTAATTCTAATGAAAACACATTGATTTTTTTCATTTGTATTGGAAACAACATTGTCATATGTCTTTTCTTGGATCATCTTTTTGGTCTTTTCTAAAATCTTCGAATTTAGCAAAATTTTGAAGTTCATCATCCCCTCTTCCTTTATGTGATTTAAACAAAATATCATCGATTTAGGCAATATTTTGCTGTTTTTTCACGTTTTTGTGAATTTTCCCTCTCTCTTTTTTTTTCTTTTTTCTTTTCTCTCTGCATCCCTCTCTTTATCCTCTGCATCACTCTCTTGAGCCTCTGCATCATTCTCTTGAGCCTCTGCATCCCTCTCTTAAGCCTCTACACCATTCTCTTCAGCCTATGCATCAATCTCTTGTGCCTCTGAATCACTCTCTTAAGCCTCTGCATCTCTCTCTTCACCCTCTGCATCCCTCTCTGGAGCCTCAGCATCCCTCTCTTGAGCCTCTGCAGCACTCTCTTGAGCCTCTGCATCCCTCTCTTAAGCCTCTGCATCACTCTATTGAGCCGCTGCATCCCACTCTTGAACTCCTGCATCCCTCTCATGAGCCTCTGCATCCTTCTCTTGAGCCTTTGCATCACTCTCTTAAGCCTCTGCATCCCTCTCTTTAGCCTCTGCATCCCTCTCTTAAACCTGTGCATCCCTCTCTTGAGCCTTTGCATCACTCTCTTAAGCCTCTGCAACCCTCTCTGGAGGCTCTTCATAACTGTCAAGAGCCTCTGCGTCCCTCTCTTGTGCCTCTGCATCCCTCACTTGAGCCTCTGCATCCCACTCATGAGCCTCTGCATCCGTCTTTTAAGCCTCTGCATCACTCTCTTAAGCCTCTGCATCACTCTCGTAAGCCTCTGAATCACTCTCTTGAGCCTCGGCATCACTCTCTTGAGCTCCTGTATCCATCTCTTGAGTCTCAGCATCCCTCTCATGAGCCTCTGCATCCCTCTCTTGAGCCTTTGCACACTCTCTTAAGCCTCCGCATCCCTCTCTTGAGCCTATGTATCCCTCTCTTAAGCCTCTGCATCCCTCTCTTGAGCCTTTGCATCACTCTCTTATGCCTCTGCATCCCTCTCTGGAGCCTCTGCATCACTCTCAAGAGCCACTGCGTCCCTCTCTTGTGCCTCTGCATCCCTCACTTGAGCCTCAGCATCCCTCTCATGAGCCTCTTTTTCCGTCTCTTAAGCCCCTGCATCACTCTCTTAAGCCTCTGCATCACTCTCGTAAGCCTCTGAATCACTCTCTTGAGCCTCTGCATCACTCTCTTGAGCTCCTGCTTCCATCTCCTGAGCCTCTGCATACCTCTCTTGAGCCTCTGCATCCCTCTCTTAAGCCTCTGCATCACTCTCTGAAGTCTCTGCATCACCCTCGTAATCCTCTGAATCACTCTCTTGAGCCTCTGCATCCCTCTCTTGAGCCTCTGCATCACTCTCTTCAGCCTTTGCATCCCTCTCTTGAGCCTCTGCATTACTCTCTTGAGCCTCTACATCCGTCTCTTGAGCCTCTGCATCACTCTCTTTAGCCCCTGCATCCCTATCTTGATCGTCTGCATCACTCGCTTGAGCCTCTGCATCATTCTCTTGAGCCTCTACATTACTCTCTTGAGCCTCTACATCCGTCTCTTGAGCCTCTGCATCACTCTCTTTAGCCCCTGCATCCCTATCTTGATCGTCTGCATCACTCTCTTAAGCCTCTACATCATTCTCTTGAGCCTCTGCATCACTCTCTTGAGCCTCTGCGTCACTCTCTTAAGCCTCTGCATCTCTCACTTCAGCCTATGCATCACTCTCTGGAGCCTCTGCATCCCTCTCTGGAGCATCAGCACCCCTCTCTTGAGCCTCAGCAGCACTCTCTTGAGACTCTTCATCATTTTCTTGTGCCTCTGCATTCCTCTCCTAAGCCTCTGCTTCACTCTCTTGAGCCTTTGCCTCCCTCTCTTAAGCCTCTGCATCACTCTCTTGAGCCTCTGCATCCCTCTCTTGAACTCCTGCATCCCTCTCTTGAGCCTTTGCATCACTATCTTAAGCCTATGCATCCCTCTCTTGAGCCTCTGCATCACTCTCAAGAGCCTCTGCATTCCTCTCTTGTGCCTCTACATCCCCTCACTTGAGCCTCTGCTTCCCGCTCTTGAGCCTCTGCATCCCTCTCCTGAGCCTTTGCATCCCTCTCTTGAGCCTCTGCATCCCTCTCTTTAGCCTCTGCATCATTCTCTTAAGTCTCTGCATCACTCTCGTAATCCTCTGAATCACTCTCTTGAGCCTGGCTCGTAAGCCTTAAGCCCTCCTGCAGTTTTCAAAACATCTCAAACATCCAAAATTCGACGCTTGAGCCAAATTTTGGATCCAAATTGTGGCTCTCTGCCAATATTCGCAGCTTGAAATTTCAAATTTTTATACCGAAAATATGCCAATTACGGATAGCGGCGATGGATCACATTTTGCCCAAACCCTCCCTCCAGTTTTTAAAATATCCCAAACATCCCAAATTCGACCCTGGAGCCTTTTTTTGGTGCCAAATTATGGCTCTCTGCACATATTCGCAGTTTGAAATTACGAATCTTTATACAAAAAATATGTCAATTACTGAGAGCGGCGATAGGTCACATTTTCCCCAAACCCCCCACCCCCCTGCAGTTTTCAAAATATCCCAAACATCCCAAATTCGAAGCTTCAGCCATATTTGGGAGCCAAATTCTGACTTTCTGCACGTATTCGCTGTTTGAAATTACGTCTTTTTATACCGAAAATATGCCAATTACTGAGAGCAGCGATGGGTCACATTTTGCCAAAACCCTCCCCTGCAGTTTTCAAAATGTCGCAAACAACCCAAATTCCACCTTTGCGGCATATTTTGGAGCGAAATTCAGGCTCTCTGCACGTATTCGCAGTTTGAAATAATGAATTTTTAAACCGAAAATATACCAATTACTTAGAGCAACGATGGATCACATTCTGCCCAAACCCTCCGTGCAGTTTTCAAAATATCGAAAACATCCCAAATTAGACCCTTGAACCATATTTTCTAGCCAAATTCTGGCTTTCTGCACGTTTTCGGAGTTTGAAATTACGACTTTTTATACCGAAAATATGTCTATTACTGAAAGCAGCGATAGCTCACATTTTGCCCAAACCCACCAGTCAGTTTTCATAATATCCCAAGCATCCCAAATTCAACCCTTGAGCCATATTTTTGAGCCAAATTCAGCTCTCTGCACGTATTCGCATTTTGAAATTACAACTTTTTAAACCGAAAATATGCCAGTTACTGAAAGCGGCGATGGGTCACATTTTGCCCAAACCCTCTCTGCAGTTTTCAAAATATCTCAAACATCCCCAATTCGACGCTTGAGCCATATTTTGGAGCCAAATTCTGGCTCTCTGCACGTATTCGCAGTTTGAAATTACGACTTTTTAAACCGAAAATATGCCAATTACTGAAAGCTGCGATGGATCACATTCTGCACAAACCCTCCCTTCAGTTTTCAAAATATCCTAAACATCCCAAATTCAAAGCTTGAGCCATATTTTGGAGCTAAATTCTGGCACTCTGCACGAATTGGCATTTTGAAGCTATGAATTTTTATACCGAAAATATGCCAATTACGGAGAGCAGCAATGGATCACATTTTGCCCAAACCCCTTTTTGCAGTTTTCAAAATATCGCAAACATCCCAAATTCCACCCTTGCGGCATATTTTGGAGCGAAGTTCTGGCTCTCTGCACGTATTCGCAGTTTTAAATTAGGAATTTTTATACCGAAAATATACCAATTACTTAGAGCAGCGATGGATCACATTTTGCCCAAATCCTCCGTGCAGTTTTCAAAATATCCAAAAAATCCTAAGTTCGACACTTGAGCCATTTTTTCTAGTGAGGCTGAAGAGAGTGATGCAGAGGCTCTAGAGAGTGATGCAGAGGCTCAAGAGAGTGATGCAGAGGCTCAGGAGAGTGATGCAGAGGATCAAGAGAGTGATGCAGAGGCTCGAGTGAGTGATGAAGAGGCTTCATGAGAGGGATTCAGAGGCTTACGAGAGTGATGCAGAGGCTGAAGAGAGCGTTGCAGAGGCTCAAGAGAGGGATGCAGAGGCTCAAGAGAGTGACGCAGAGGCTTAAGAGAGTGATGCAAAGGCTTAAGAGAGGGATGCAGAGGCTCAAGAGAGGGATGCAAAGGCTCAAGAGAGGGATGCAGAGGATCAAGAGAGGGAAGCAGAGGCTAACGAGAGTGATGCAGGGACTGAAGAGAGTGATGCAGAGGCTCTAGAGAGTGATGCAGAGGCTCAAGAGAGTGATGCAGAGGCTCAGGAGAGTGATGCAGAGGATCAAGAGAGTGATGCAGAGGCTCGAGAGAGTGATGCCAGGGCTTCAAGAGAGGGATTCAGAGGCTTAAGAGAGTGATGCAGAGGCTGAGGAGAGTGTTGCAGAGGCTCAAGAGAGGGATGCAGAGGCTCAAGAGAGTGATGCAGAGGCTCAAGAGAGTTATGCAGAGGGTCAAGAGAGTGATGCAGAGGCTTACGAGAGTGATGCAGATGATGAAGAGAGAGATGCAGAGGCTTAAGAGAAGGATGTAGAGGCTCAAGAGAGTGATTCAGAGGCTCAAGATAGTGATGCAGAGGCTCAAGGGAGTGATGCAGAGGCTTAAGAGAGGGATGTAAAGTCTCAAGAGAGGGATGTAGAGGCTCAAAAGAGTGATCCAGAGGCTGAAAAGAGTGATGCAGAGGCTCAAGAGAGGGATGCAGATTCTGAAGAGAGTGATGCAGAGGCTCTTGAGAGTGACGCAGAAGCTCAAGAGAGGGATGCAGAAGCTTGAGAGGGTGATGCAAAGGCTCATGTGAGGGATGCAGAACTCCTGAGAGGGATGCAGGAGTTCAAGAGAGGGATGCTTTGGCTTAAGCGAGTGATGTAAAGGCACAAGAGAGAGATGCAGAGGCTCCTGAGAGGGATGCAGAGGCTAAAGTGAGGGATGCAGAGGCTTACGAGAGTGATGCAGAGGCTTAAGAGAATGATGCAGAGGCTGAGGAGAGTGTTGCAGAAGCTCAAGAGAGGGATGCAGAGGCTCAAGAGAGTGATGCAGAGGCTCAAGAAAGTTATGCAGACGGTCAAGAGATTGATGCAGAGGCTTACGAGAGTGATGCAGATGATCAAGAGAGAGATGCAGAGGCTTAAGAGAAGGATGTAGAGGCTCAAGAGAGTGATGCAGAGGCTCAAGATAGTGATGCAGAGGCTCAAGGGAGTGATGCAGAGGCTTAAGAGAGGGATGCAAAGTCTCAAGAGAGGGATGTAGAGGCTCAAAAGAGTGATGCAGAGGCTGAAAAGAGTGATGCAGAGGCTCAAGAGAGGGATGCAGAGGCTGAAGAGAGTGATGCAGAGGCTCTTGAGAGTGACGCAGAGGCTCAAGAGAGGGATGCCGAGGCTTGAGAGGGTGATGCAAAGGCTCATGTGAGGGATGCAGAACTCCTGATAGGGATGCAGGAGTTCAAGAGAGGGATGCTGAGGCTTAAGCGAGTGATGTAAAGGCACAAGAGAGAGATGCAGAGGCTCATGAGAGGGATGCAGAGGCTAAAGTGAGGGATGCAGAGGCTTACGTGAGTGATGCAGAGGCTTAAGAGAATGATGCAGAGGCTCAAGAGAGGGATGCAGAGGCTCAAGAGAGGGATGCAAAGGCTAAAGTGAGGGATGCAGAGGCACAAGAGAAAGATCCTGAGGCACTTGAGAGTGATGCAGAGGCTCAAGAGAAGGATGCAGAGGCTTAGAAGAGTGATGCAAAGGCTCAAGAGAGGGATGCCGAAGCTCAAGAGAATGATGCAGAGTTTCAAGAGAGGGATGCAGAGGCTGAAGAGAGGGATGCAGAGGCTCAAGTGAGGGATGCAGAGCCTCAAGAGAGGGATGCATAGGCTCGTGAGAGTGATGCAGAGGCTGAAGAGAGGGATGCAGAGGCTCAAGAGAGTGATGCAAGGGCTCAAGAGAGTGATGCAGACGCTAAGGAGAATGATGCAGAGGCTCAAGAGAGGGATGCAGAGGCTGAAGAGAGGGATGCAGAGGCTCAAGTGAGGGATGCAGAGGCACAAGAAAGGGATGCATAGGCTCGTGAGAGTGATGCAGAGGCTGAAGAGAGGGATGCAGAGGCTCAAGAGAGTGATGCAGGGGCTCAAGAGAGTGATGCAGACGCTAAGGAGAATGATGCAGAGGCTCAAGAGAGGGATGCAGAGGCTGAAGCGAGGGATGCAGAGGCTCAAGTGAGGGATGCAGAGGCACAAGAGAGGGATGAATAGGCTCGTGAGAGTGATGCAGAGGCTGAAGAGAGGGATGCAGAGGCTTAAGAGAGTGATGCAAAGCTCATGAGATTGATGCAGAGGCTCACGAGAGGGATGCAGAGGCTCACGAGAAGGATGCATGAGTTCAAGAGAGGGATGCAGAGGCTCAAGAGAGGGATGCAGAGGCTCAGGAGAGGGATGCAGAAGCTCAAGTGAGGGATGCAGAGGCACAAGCAAGGGATGCATAGGCTTTTGAGAGTGATGCAGAGGCTCAAGAGAGGGATGCAGAGGCTTAAGAGCGTGATGCAAGGCTCATGAGAGGGATGCAGAGGCGCACGAGAGGGATGCAGGAGTTCAAGAGAGGGATGCAGAGGCTCAAAAGAGAGATGCAGAGGCTCAAGAGAGGGATGCTCAGGCTTCAGAGAGGGATGCAGAGGCTCCAGAGAGAGAAGCAGAGGCTCAAGAGAGAGATGCAGAGGCTTAAGAGAGTTATGCAGAGACTCAAGAGAGATATTTGTTTTCAATACAAATGATAAAAATCAATTTGTTTTCATTAGAATTAACTAAAATGTTCCTGATTTTCCGTTTATATTACCGATGGAAGATGTACACGTAAAACCGCTCTAATCCGGCTGAAACGTCGATATTTGCAATAAAAACAGACCTTCTCTCCTTTTAAATATCTTACTCAGTATTTTAACGAGAAACAAATAGTTGATTGAAAATGAAGTATTTAAGGTTAATTTGTAATCAATTATGTGTTTGTAACATTTTTATCGTATATTTAATGAATTAATAACAATAAACGAAAATTCACATAAACGTTGAAAAACGGTAAAATCTTCCCTAATTCGACGATATTTTGTTTAAATCACATAAAGGAAAACGAGATGATAAACGTGAAAATATTGCTAAATTCGATGATTTTTCGTACGAAACAAAATGCAAGAAAACTTGCTTGAAATGCAATATTATGCGAAATTCTGAGATTTGAAGGCCAAATCACATATCTTGATACTATATGAAATAGTATCGAAATATTGGTAAAAATGAATATAATTACGTAATATCAAACTATATGAAAAACGTGAAAAAGTCACTATTATACCAAATTTGAGGATTTTAACTTCGAATCATAAAGCGAGGTTTCGTATTATTTAGATCCAAGAAAAGACATATGACAATGTTGTTTCCAATACAAATGATAAAAATCGATGTGTTTTCATTAGAATTAACTAAAATGTTCCTGATTTTCCGTTTATATTACCGATTGAAGATGTACACGTAAAACTGCTCTATTCCTGCATGAAAAGTCGATATATGCAATAAAAACCGAACTTCTCCCCTTTTCAATATCGTACTCAGTATTTTAAGGAGAAACAAATAGATGATTGAAAATGAAGTATTTAAGGTTATTATCTAATCAATTATGAGTTTGCATCACTTTTATTGTATATTTAATGAATTAATAACAATAAACTGAAAATTCACAAAGACGTGGAGAAACGGCCAAATATTGCCTAATTCGATGATGTTTTGTTTATATCACATAAAGGAAAAGGGGGGGATGATAAACGTCAAAATATTACTAAATTCGATGATTTTTAGTACGAAACAAAATGCAAGAAAACTTGCTTAAAATGCAATATTATACGAAATTCTGAGATATGAAGGCCAAATCACATATCGTGATACTACATGAAATAGTATCGAAATATTGGTAAAAATGAAAATATTTACGTAATATCAAACTACATGAAAAACGTGAAAAGTCACTATTATACCAAATTTGAGGATTTTAACTTCGAATCATGAGGCGAGGTTTCGTATTATTTAGATCCAAGAAAAGACATATGACAATGTTGTTTCCAATACAAATGATAAAAAATGACGGCTGGTGGTGGCGGTGGTGGCGGCTGGTGGTGGCGGACGGTGGCAGCTGGTGGCAGTGGTGGCGGCTTGTGGTGGCGGGCGGTGGCGGCTGGTGGTGGCGGGCGGTGGCGGCTGGTGGCGGTTGGTGGAGGCTGATGGTGGCGGGCGGTGGCAGCTGATGGTGGTGGTGGCGGCTGGTGGCGGTGGCAGCTGATGGCGGCTGTTGGTGGTGGTGGCGGCTGGTGGCGGTGATGGCGGCTGGTGGCAGGCGGTGGCGGGCGGTGGCGGCTGGTGGCGGTGGCTGGTGGCGGCTAAAGGTGGCGGCGGTGGTGGGTGGTGGCGGCGGCGGTGATGGGTGGTGGCGGCTGTGGTGGGTGGTGGCGGTGGTGATGGGTGGTGGTGGTGGCGGCGGTGATGGGTGGTGGCGGCGGTGATGGGTGGTGGCGGCGGTGGTGGGTGGTGGTGGCGGTGGTGGGTGGTGGTGGTGGGTGGTGGTGGCGGCGGTTGTGGTGGTGGGTGGTGGTGACGGCTGGTGGTGGTGGGTGGTGGCGGTGGTGGCGAGTGGCTTTGGGTGGCGGCTGGTAGTGGCGGCGGGTGGCGGCTGGTGGCGGCCACCTAGGACACACCCTTCGCCACTGAAGGTCTGAGCACAACTAACTATGTGTGTCTCACTCACCACCAGCCCAGTGTTGTCATCACCTCGCCCTCTCAAAATGTTTCCTTCAAAGATTGTATATTATCTTTGAACAACAAGTTTGATTATCAAGGAAATAATGCATATATTATTGTCACATTTATACTGTGTAATATCTTATTACATTCCTGCTAAATAATTATAATTTGAAACAGGACAAAAAATCCAACATATATATAAAAACCAACATTAGAGATCACGAGGCCTAGGCCTATCTGTGACCACACATCCTGCCTCCCTGGCCATGTAGTTACACGCTCACACCTCACACTCTTAAATCACTCTCATAATCATTCTCACTCTTACTCTCAGTCACTCTTATGCACTATTACTCACTCTTACTCTCAGTCATCCTTACTCACTCTTACTCACTCTCATACTCTTACTCACTCTTACTCTCAGTCACTCTTAATCTGTCACTCCTACTCTGTCACTCTTACTCACTCTCAGTCACCCTTACCCATTCATACTCACTCTCTCACTCTTACTCTCATACTCTTACTCTCAATCACTATTACTCTCACTCACTCTCAATTACTCTTACTCTCAATCACTCTTACTCCCAATCACTCCTACTTTCAATCACTCTTACTCTCATTCTTATTCTTACTCACTCTTACTCTCACTCTTACTCTTATTCTCAATCACTCTTACTCTCACTCCTACTCCCAATCACTCTTACTCTCAATCACTCTTACTCTCAATCACTCTTACTCTCACTCCTACTCCCAATCACTCTTACTCTCAATCACTCTTACTCTCACTCTAACTCTCAATCACTCTTACTCTCACTCTAACTCTCAATCACTCTTACTCTCATTCTCAATCACTCTTACTCTCATTCTCAATCACTCTTACTCTCATTCTCAATCACTCTTATTCTCATTCTAAATCACTCTTACTCTCATTCTCAATCACTCTTACTCTCAATCACTCTTACTCTCACTCTTACTCACTCTGTCACTCTTACTCTCACTCACTCTTACTCACTCTCAGTAGCTCTTACTTTTACTCACTCTCAGTCACTCTTACTTTTACTCACTCTCACTCACTCTTACTCACACACACTCTCTGGCACTCACTCACCTTCAGTCACTCCTACTCTTACTCACTCTTACTCACTCTTACTCTTACTCACTCTTACTCTCACTCTTACTCTTACTCTCAATCAATCTTACTCTCACTCCTACTCCCAATCACTCTTACTCTTAATCACTCTTACTCTCAATCACTCCTACTCTCACTCTAACTCTCAATCACTCTTACTCTCAATCACTCTTACTCTCACTCTAACTCTCAATCACTCTTACTCTCACTCTCAATCACTCTTACTCTCATACTCACCCTTACTCACTCTTACTCTCAATCACTCTTACTCACTCTGTCACTCTTACTCTCACTCACTTTTACTCACTCTCAGTCACTCTTACTTTAACTCACTCTCTGTCACTCTTACTTTTACTCACTCTCACTCACTCTTACTTTTACTCACTCTCACTCACTCTTACTCACACTTACACACTCTCTGGCACTCACTCACCTTCAGTCACTCTTACTCTTACTCTCATTCTTACTCTTACTCACTCTTACTCTCACTCCTACTCCCAATCACTCTTACTCTCAATCACTCTTACTCTCACTCCTACTCCCAATCACTCTTACTCTCAATCACTCTTACTCTCACTCTAACTCTCAATCATTCTTACTCTCATTCTCAATCACTCTTACTCTCATACTCACCCTTACTCACTCTTACTCTCATACTCACCCTTACTCGCTCTTACTCTCAATCACTCTTACTCTCACTCTGTCACTCTTACTCTCACTTACTCTTACTCACTCTCAGTCACTCTTACTTTTACTCACTCTCACTCACTCTTACTCACACTTACACACTCTCTGGCACTCACTCACCTTCAGTCACTCTTACTCTCATTCTTACCCTTACTCTCAATCACTCTTACTCTCACTCCTACTCCCAATCACTCTTACTCTCAATCACTCTTTCTCTCACTCTAACTCTCAATCACTCTTACTCTCACTCTAACTCTCAATCACTCTTACTCTCATTCTCAATCACTCTTACTCTCAATCACTCTTACTCTCTCTCTCAATCACTCTTACTCTCATACTCACCCTTACTCTCACTCACTCATACTTTTACTCACTCTTACTCACACTTACACACTCTCTGGCACTCTCACTCACCTTCAGTCACTCTTACTCTTACTCACTCTTACTCTCAGTCACTCTTACTCACTCTTACCCACTCTCGCTCACTCTTACTCACTCTAGTTAATAAGAACACGCCAATATAAGACAACAAAACGTTTGCAGATTCTTTCACACCACTTTCCAGCAACTTTTATAATATATATAAATTATCTTAGGGAATAATACATAAATTATATATTTAAACATGATATTAGTGTTTAGTGGAATGCACAAGGAGTCAAATTGCGTTAAAAAGATCGAATATTAGAAAATTTGGAAAACTACTTTTTTCTGATCATATTATAACTAAATGGATTTTGAACGTTTCACTGAGCCAATAAATATCATAGACAATTTATTAATGAATTTTACAAAAAACACAATAAATTTTATATTTAAACAAGTAAGAACTATTTGTAATAAATTAGGAACAAAATAGTTGTGGAAAAACAATTTATTATAAAACCTTTGTGTTTGGATTTTTTTATTAAAAGTTTCTCAAAGGCTCTCCTGCACCATTCTCAATGCAAATCATTCCCACACCTATGGGAAGTGATAGACGAACGTTTTCTAGATGATTTGTGTTTGCTGGGCAGTAATTGACATATTTTCGGTATAAAAATTCGTAATTTCAAACTGCGAATATTTGGAGAGAGCCAGTATTTGGCTCCAAAATATGGCTCAAGGGACGAATTTGAGATGTTTGGGCTCTTTTGAAAACTGCAGGGAGGGTTTCGGCAAAATGTGACCCATCACTGCTTTCAGTAATTGGCATATTTTCAGAATAAAAAGTCGTTATTTCAAAATGTGAATACATGCAGAGAGCCAGAATTTAGCTCCAAAATAAGGTTCAAGGGTCGAATTTGGGATGTTTGGGATATTTTAAAAACTGCAGAGAGGGTTTGGTCATAATGTGATCCATCGCAGCTGTCAGTAATTGGCATATTTTCAGTATAAAAGTCGTAATTTCAAACTGCGAATACGGGCAGAGAACCAGAATTTGGCTCCAAAATATGGATCAAGGGTCGAATTTGGGATGTTTGGGATATTTTGAAAACTGCAGGTAGGGTTTGGGCAAAATGTGATCCATTGCTGCTCTCCGTAATTGGCATATTTTCCGTATAAAAGTTAAAAAAATCAAACTGCGAATACGTGCTGAGAGTCAGAATTTGGCTCCAAAGTATGGCTCAATAGACGAATTTGGGATGTTTGGGCTATTTTGAAAACAAATTGCAAGAAACTTGATAAAATGCAAAATTTGCGAAATTCTGAGATATGAAGGCCAAATCACATATCATGAGAAAACATAAAGTAGTATCGAATAATTGGTAAAAACTAATATATTTACGTAAAATCACACTACATAAAAAACGTGAAAATATTCACTATTTTACCATATTTGAGGATTTTAACTTCAAATCATAGAGCGAGGTGTCGTATTATTTAGATCCAAAAAAAGACATATGAGAATGATGCTTCCAATACAAATGATAAAAATCAATGTGTTTTCATTGGAATTAACTAAAATGTTCCTGATTTTCCGTTTATATTACCGATGGAAGATGTACATGTAAAACCGCTCCAATCCGGCTGAAACGTCTATATATGCAATAAAAACAGAACTTCTCACTTTTTCAATATCTTACTCAGTATTTTAACGAGAAACAAATAGATGATTGAAAATAAAGTATTTAAGGTTTATTATCTAATCAATTATGTGTTTGCTTCATTTTTATTGTATATATAATGAATTAATACTAATAAACTGAAAATTCACAAAAACGTTGAAAAACGCAAAATATTGCCTAATTCGACGATATTTTTGTTTAAATCACATAAAGGAAAGTGGGGATGATAAACGTGAAAATTATTGCTAAATTCGATGATTTTTTCGTACGAAACAAATTGCAAGAAAACTTGCTATAAAATGCAATATTATGCGAAATTCTGAGATTATGAAGGCCAAATCACATATCGTGATACTATATGAATAGTATCGAATATTGGTAAAAACTGAATATATTTACATAATATCAATACTATTGAAAAAACGATGAAAAAAGTCACTATTATACCAATATATGAGGATTTTACTTCGAATCATAGAAGCGAGGTTTCGTATTAATTAGATCCAAGAAAAGACATATGACAATGTTGTTTCCAATACAAATGATAAAAATGAATGTGTTTTCATTAGAATTAACTAAAATGTTCCTGATTTTCCGTTTATATTACCGATGGAAGATGTACACTGTAAAACCGCTCTAATTCCGGCTGAAACGTCGATATATGCAAGAAAAACCAGAACTTCTCACTTTTTCAATATCTTACTCGGTATTTTAACGAGAAACAAATAGTTGATTGAAAATTAAGTATTTAAGGTTAATTTCGAATCAATTATGTGTTTGCATCATTTTTATCTTATATTTAATAAATTAATAACAATAAACGTAAAATTCACAAAAACGTGGAAAAACGGTAAAATCTTGCTTATATCGATGATACTTTGTTTAAATCACATAAACGAAAAGGGGATGATAAACGTGAAAATATTGCTATATTCGATGATTTTTCGTACGAAACAAAATGCAAGAAAACTTGCTTAAAATGCAATATTATGCGAAATTCTGAGATTTGAAGGCCAAATCACATATCGTGATACTATATGAAATAGTATCGAAATATTGGTAAAAATGAATATATTTACGTAATATCAAACTACATGAAAAACGTGAAAAAAGTCACTATTATACCAAATATGAGGATTTTAACTTCGAATCATGAGGCGAGGTTTCGTATTATTTAGATCCAAGAAAAGATATATGACAATGTTGTTTCCAATACAAATGATAAAAATCAATGTGTTTTCATTAGAATTAACTAAAATGTTCCTGATTTTCCGTTTATATTACCGATGGAAGATGTACACGAAAAACCGCTTTATTCCGGCTGAAAAATCGATATATGCAATAAAAACCGAACTTCTCCCCTTTTCAATATCTTACTCAGTATTTTAACGAGAAACAAATAGATGATTGAAAATGAAGTATTTAAGGTTATTATCTAATTTATTATGTGTTTGCATCATTTTTTTTGTATATTTAACGAATTAATAACAATAAACTGAAAATTCACAAAAACGTGGAAAAACGGCAAAATATTGCCTAATTCGATGATATTTTGTTTATATCACATAAAGGAAAAGGGGGGGATGATAATCGTCAAAATATTACTAAATTCGATGATTTTTAGTACGAAACAAAATGCAAGAAAACTTGCTTAAAATGGAATATTTTGCGAAATTTTGAGATTTGAAGGCTAAATCACATATCGTGATACTACATGAAATAGTATCGAAATATGGGTAAAAAAATGAATATATTTATGTAATATCAAACTAAATGATGAACGTGAAAAAGTCACTATTATACCAAATTTGAGGATTTTAACTTCGAATCATAGAGCGAGGTTTCGTATTATATAGATCCAAGAAAAGACATATGACAATGTTGTTTCAAATACAAATTATAAAAATCAATGTGTTTTCATTAGAATTAACTAAAATGTTCCTGATTTTCCGTTTATATTACCGATGGAAGATGTACACGTAAAACCGCTCTAATCTGGCTGAAACGTCGATATATGCAATAATAACAGAACTTCTCCCATTTCAATATCTTACTCAGTATTTTAACGACAAACAAATAGTTGATTGAAAATGAAGTATTTAAGGTTAATTTCTAATCAATTATGTGTTTGCATCATTTTATTTATTTTCTCTGGAGCCTTAGCATCCCTCTCTTGATCCTCTGCATCACTCTCTTGAGCCTCTGCATCATTCTCTTGAGCCTCTGCATCCCTCTCTTAAGCCTCTACATCATTCTCTTCAGCCTATGCATCAATCTCTTGAGCCTCTGAATCACTCTCTTAAGCCTCTGCATCTCTCTCTTCACCCTCTGCATCCCTCTCTGGAGCCTCAGCATCCCTCTCATGAGCCTCTGCAGCACTCTCTTGAGCCTCTTCATCATTCTCTTGAGCCTCACCATCACTCTCTTGAGCCTCTGCATCCCTCACTTAAGCGTCTGCATCACTCTCTTGAGCCTCTGCATCCCACTCTTAAACTCCTGTATCCCTCTCATGAGCCTCTGCATCCCTCTCTTGAGCCTTTGCATCACTCTCTTAAGCCTCTGCATCCCTCTCTTTAGCCTCTGCATCCCTCTCTTTAGCCTCTGCATCCCTCTCTTAAGCCTCTGCATCACTCTCTTGAGCCATTGCATCACTCTCTTAAGCCTCTGCATCCCTCTCTGGAGCCTCTGCATTACTCTCAAGAGCCTCTGCATCCCTCTCTTGTGCCTCTGCATCCCTCACTTTAGCCTCTGCATCCCACTCATGAGCCTCTTCATCCGTCTTTTAAGCCTCTGCATCCCTCTCTTGAGCCTCTGCATCCCTCTCTTAAGGCTCTGCATCCCTCTCTTGAGCCTTTGCATCACTCTTAAGCCTCTGCATCCCTCTCTGGAGCCTCTGCATCACTCCCAAGAGCCTCTGCGTCCCTCTCTTGTGCCTCTGCATCCCTCACTTGAGCCTCTGCATCCCCTCATGAGCCTCTGAATCCGTCTCTTAAGCCTCTGCATCACTCTCTTAAGCCTCTGCATCACTCTCGTAAGCCTCTGAATCACTCTCCTGAGCCTCTGCATCCCTCTCTTGAGCCTCTGCATCACTCTCTTTAGCCCATGCATCCCTATCTTGATCGTCTGCATCACTCTCTTGAGCCTCTGCATCATTCTCTTGAGCCTCTACATCCCTCTGTTAAGCCTCTACACCATTCTCTTGAGCCTCTGCATCACTCTCTTGAGCCTCTGCGTCACTCTCTTAAGCCTCTGCATCTCTCACTTCAGCCTCTGCATCACTCTCTGGAGCCTCTGCATCCCTCTCTGGAGCCTCAGCACCCCTCTCTTGAGCCTCAGCAGCACTCTCTTGAGCCTCTTCATCATTTTATTGTGCCTCTGCATCCCTCTCTTAAGCCTCTGCTTCACTTTCTTGAGCCTCTGCATCCCTCTCTTAAGCCTCTGCATCACTCTCCTGAGCCTCTGCATCCCTGTCTTGAACTCCTGCATCCCTCACTTGAGCCTTTGCATCACTATCTTAAGCCTATGCATCCCTCTCTTGAGCCTTTGCATCACTCTCAAGAGCCTCTGCATTCCTCTCATGTGCCTCTGCATCCCCTCACTTGAGCCTCTGCTTCCCTCTCTTGAGCCTCTGCATCACTCTCTTGAGCCTCTGCATCCTTCTCTTGAGCCTCTGCATCCCTCTCTTAAGCATCTGCATCACTCTCTTGAGCCTAATCAAGAAAATCAAAGAACATTTTAGTTAATTCTAATGAAAACGCATTGATTTTTATAATTTGTATTTGAAACAACATGGTCATATGTCTTTTTTTGGATCAAAATAATACGAACCCTCGCTCTATGATTTGAAGTTAAATTCCTCAAATATGGTAATATAGTGACTTTTTTCACGTTATTCATGTTGTGTGATTTTACGTATATATATTCGTTTTTACCAATATTTCGATACTACTTCATGTTTTCTCACGATATGTGATCTGGCCTTCAAATCACAGAATTTCGCAAATTTTGCATTTTTAAGCAAGTTTTCTTGCATTTTGTTTTGTACTAAAAATCATCGAATTTAACAATATTTTGACCTTTATCATCTCCTTTTCCTTTATGTGATTTAAACAAAATACCCAGCAAACAATTTTAGGTTGCCACAACATATCTGGAAAGTATTTGAAAGTATTGGAAACGTTTGTTTTATCGTATCAGATACGATATTGTGTGTGGACTTAAATAGGTTTCCAAAACTTATAACCAAGACATATGTATCTAACACTAATTTGAGATGTTGTGGCAACTTTACACTCCTAACATGAGTCATTCATAATCCATTCATATACCAATATGAATCTCTTATGAAAGGTTTGAGCCAATAATCTGAACCCTTTTCACATCTTTGTGTGTAAAGATAAATTTCTTGAAATTAAATTATATTTTATATTATATTTTATATTATATTATTATTTTCAATTTTAATATTAAAACCAATTGAAGGGTAAAAAAAATCTAATAATTTATATTTCTTTTATTATTTACTGACAATTAAAATTATTTACTAACGGAGAGAGGGGAGGCTGTACGGCAGAGAGTGGCTACTGTGGCGGACAGTGGCGGCGGTGGCGGATAGTGGCGGCGGGCGGACAGTGGCGGCGGGCGGACAGTGGCGGCGGCGGGCGGACAGTGGCGGCGGGCGGACAGTGGCGGATAGTGGCGGCGGGCGGACAGTGGCGGCGGTGGCGGCTGTGGCGGATAGTGGCGGCGGGCGGACCGTGGCGGCTTTGGCGGCGGTGGTGGACAGTGGCGGCGGCGGTGGTGGACAGTGGCGGCGGGCGGACAGTGGCGGCGGCGGGCGGACAGTAGCGGCGGCGGGCGGACAGTGGCGGCGGCGGGCGGACAGTGGTGGCGGCGGGCGGACAGTGGTGGCGGCGGGCGGACAGTGGAGGCGGCGGGCGGACAGTGGTGGCGGCGGGCGGACAGTGGTGGCGGCGGGCGGACAGTGGTGGCGGTGGCAGACAGTGGTGGCGGTGGCAGACAGTGGTGGCGGTGGCGGACAGTGGTGGCGGTGGCGGATAGTGGCAGCGGGCGGACAGTGGCGGCGGGCGGAAAGTGGCGGCGGTGGCGGACAGTGGCGTCGGGCGGACAGTGGCGTCGGGCGGACAGTGGCGGCGGTGGCGGATAGTGGCGGCGGGCGGACAGTGGCGGCGGGCGGACAGTGGCGGATAGTGGCGGCGGGCGGACAGGGCGGCGGCGGGCGGACAGTGGCGGCGGGCGGACAGTGGCGGCGGGCGGACAGTGGCGGCGGTGGCGGATAGTGGCGGCGGGCGGACAGTGGCGGCGGGCGGACAGTGGCGGCTGTGGCGGATAGTGGCGGCGGGCGGACCGTGGCGGCTTTGGCGGCGGTGGTGGACAGTGGCGGCGGGCGGACAGTGGCGGCGGCGGGCAGACAGTGGCGGCGGCGGGCAGACAGTGGCGGCGGCGGGCGGACAGTGGCGGCGGCGGGCGAACAGTGGCGGCGGCGGGCGGACAGTGGTGGCGGCGGGCGGACAGTGGAGGCGGCAGGCGGACAGTGGAGGCGGCGGGCGGACAGTGGAGGCGGCGGGCGGACAGTGGTGGCGGCGGGTGGACAGTGGTGGCGGCGGGCGGACAGTGGTGGCGGCGGGCGGACAGTGGTGGCGGCGGGCGGACAGTGGTGGCGGCGGGCGGACAGTGGTGGCGGCGAGCAGACAGTGGTGGCGGTGGCGGACAGTGGCGGTGGTGGCGGACAGTGACGGCGGTGGCGGACAGTGGCGGCGGTGGCGGACAGAGGCGGCGGTGGCGGACAGTGGCGGCGGTGGCGGACACTGGCGGCTGTGTCTGCCTGTGGTGGCGGGCGGTGGCGGGTGGCGGCGTCTGTGATGAGTAGTGGCGGCTGGCGGTGGTGGGTGGTGGTGGCGGCGGCGGCTGGTGGTGGTGGGTGGTGGCGGCGGTGGTGGTGGGTGGTGGTGGCGGCGGCGGCTGGTGGTGGTGTGTGGTGGTGGTGGGTGGTGGCGGCGGGTGGCGGTGGTGGGTGGCGGTGGCTGGTGGCGAGTGGCGGCTGGTGGTGGGTGGTGGCGGCGGGTGGTGAGTGGCGGTGGTGGGTGGCGGTGGCTGGTGGCGGGTGGCGGCTGGTGGCGGGTGGTGGCGGGTGGCGGCTGGTGGTGGGTGGCGGCGGGTGGCGGCTGGTGGTGGGTGGTGGTGGGTGGCGGCTGGTGGTGGGTGGCGGCTGGTGGTGGGTGGTGGCGGCTGGCGGTGGGTGGCGGGTGGCGGCGGGTGGTGGGTGGTGGCGGCGGGTGGTGAATGGCGGTGGTGGGTGGCGGTGGCTGGTGGCGGGTGGCGGCTGGTGGTGGGTGGTGGCGGGTGGCGGCTGGTGGTGGGTGGTGGCGGGTGGCGGCTGGTGGTGGGTGGTGGCGGCGGGTGGCGGTGGTGGGTGGCGGTGGCTGGTGGCGTGTGGCGGCTGGTGGTGGGTGGTGGCGGCGGGTGGTGAGTGGCGGTGGTGGGTGACGGTGGCTGGTGGCGGCTGGTGGTGGGTGGTGGCGGGTGGCGGCTGGTGGTGGGTGGTGGCGGGTGGCGGCTGGTGGTGGGTGGCGGGTGGTGGGTGGTGGCGGCGGGTGGTGAGTGGCGGTGGCGGCTGGTGGTGGGTGGTGGCGGGTGGCGGCTGGTGGTGGGTGGTGGCGGGTCTTGGCTGGTGGTGGGTGGTGGCGGGTGGCGGCTGGTGGTGGGTGGTGGCGGGTGGCGGCTGGTGGTGGGTGGTGGCGGGTGGCGGCTGGTGGTGGGTGGTGGCGGGTGGCGGCTGGTGGTGGGTGGCGGGTGGTGGCTGGTGGTGGGTGGCGGGTGGCGGCGGGTGGCGGCTGGTGGCGGCGGGTGGCGGCTGGTGGTGGGTGGTGGCGGGTGGCGGCGGCAGGTGGTGGGTGGTGGCGGGTGGCGGCTGGTGGTGGGCGGCGGGTGGCGGCTGGTGGTGGGTGGCGGGTGGCGGCGGGTGGCGGCGGGTGGCGGCTGGTGGCGGCCAGCTGGGACACACCCTTCACCAGTGAAGGTCTGAGCAAAACTAACCATATGTCTCTCTCACCCACCAGCCCAGTGTTGCCAGCTCGCGCTCTCAAAATGTTTCCTTCAAAGATTGTATATTATCTTTGAACAACAAGTTTGATTATCAAGGAAATAATGCATATATTATTGTCACATTAATACTGTGCAATATCTTATTACATTCCTGCTAAATAATTATAATTTGAAACAGGACAAAAAATCCAACATATATATAAAAACTAACATTAGAGATCACGAGGCCTAGGCCTCGCCTGTGACCACACATCCTGCCTCCCTGCCCTGCTACTCTCTCACACCTCACACTCTTAACTCTCTCATAATCACTCTCACTCTCTTACTGTCACTCTTACTCTCTGTCACTCTTACTCTCTGTCACTCTTACTCTCTGTCACTCTTACTCTGTCACTCTTACTCTGTCACTCTTACTCTGTCACTCTTACACTCTGTCACTCTTACTCTCTGTCACTCTTACTCTGTCACTCTTACTCTCTGTCACTCTTACTCACTGTCACTCTTACTCTCTATCACTCTTACTCTGTCACTCTTACTCTGTCACTCTTACTCTCTGTCACTCCTACTCTCTGTCACTCTTACTCTCTATCACTCTTACTCTGTCACTCTTACTCTGTCACTCTTACTCTCTGTCACTCTTACTCTGTCACTCTTACTCTCTGTCACTCTTACTCTCTGTCACTCTTACTCTCTGTCACTCTTACTCTCTGTCACTCTTACTCTGTCACTCTTACTCTGTCACTCTTACTCTGTCACTCTTACTCTGTCACTCTTACTCTCTGTCACTCTTACTCTCTGTCACTCTTACTCTCTGTCACTCTTACTCTTTCACTCTTACTCTCTGTCACTCTTACTCTCTGTCACTCTTACTCTGTCATTCTTACTCACTCTCAGTCACCCTTACCCATTCATACTCACTCTATCACTCTTACTCTCATACTCTTACTCTCAATTACTCTTACTCTCAATCACTCTTACTCCCAATCACTCCTACTCCCAATCACTCCTACTCTCAATCACTCCTACTCACATTCTTACTCTTACTCTTACTCCCAATCACTCTTACTCTCAATCACTCTTATTCTCATTCTTACTCTTACTCTCACTCTTACTCTTACTCCCAATCACTCTTACTCCCAATCACTCTTACTCTCAATCACTCTTACTCTCAATCACTCTTACTCTCAATCACTCTTACTCTCATTCTTACTCTTACTCACTCTTACTCTCAATCACTCTTATTCTCATTCTTACTCCTACTCTCAATCACTCTTACTCCCAATCACTCTTACTCTCAATCACTCTTACTCCCAATCACTCTTACTCTCAATCTCTCTTACTCTCAATCACTCTTACTCTCAATCACTCTTACTCTCATTCTTACTCTTACTCACTCTTACTCTCAATCACTCTTATTCTCATTCTTACTCCTACTCCCAATCACTCTTTCTCCCAATCACTCTTACTCCCAATCACTCTTACTCTCAATCACTCTTACTCCCAATCACTCTTACTCTCAATCACTCTTACTCTCAATCACTTTTACTCTCAATCACTCTTACTCTCAATCACTCTTACTCTCACTAACTCTCAATCACTCTTACTCTCACTCTAACTCTCAATCACTCTTACGCACTATTACTCACTCTTTCTCTCAGTCATCCTTACTCACTCTCATACTCACTCTTACTCTGTCACTCTTACTCTCTGTCACTCTTACTCTCTGTCACTCTTACTCTCTGTCACTCTTACTCTCTGTCACTCTTACTCTCTGTCACTCTTACTCTCTATCACTTTTATTCTGTCATTCTTACTCACTCTCAGTCACCCTTACCCATTCATACTCACTCTCTCACTCTTACTCTCATACTCTTACTCTCAATTACTCTTACTCTCAATCACTCTTACTCCCAATCACTCCTACTCCCAATCACTCCTACTCTCAATCACTCCTACTCTCATTCTTACTCTTACTCCCAATCACTCTTACTCTCAATCACTCTTATTCTCATTCTTACTCTTACTCTCACTCTTACTCCCAATCACTCTTACTCCCAATCACTCTTACTCTCAATCACTCTTACTCCCAATCACTCTTACTTTCAATCACTCTTACTCTCAATCACTCTTACTCTCAATCACTCTTACTCTCAATCTCCCTTACTCTCACTAACTCTCAATCACTCTTACTCTCACTCTAACTCTCAATCACTCTTACTCTCATACTCACCCTTACTCTCAATCACTTTACTCTCACTCTTACTCATTCTGTCACTCTTACTCACTCTCAGTCACTCTTACTTATACTCACTCTTACTCACACTTACACACTCTCTGGCACTCTCACTCACCTTCAGTCACTCTTACTCACTCTTACCCACTCTCGCTCACTCTTACTCACTCTAGTTAATAAGAACACGCCAATATAAGACAACAAAACGTTTTCAGATTCTTTCTCACCACTTTCCAGCAACTTTTATAATTTATATAAATTATCTTAGGGAATAATACATAAATTATATATTTAAACATGATATTAGTGTTTAGTGGAATGCATAAGGAGTCAAATTGTGTTAAAAAGAGCGATTTTTAGAAAATTTGGAAAACTACTTTTTCTGTTCATATTATAACTAAATGGATTTTAAAGGTTTCACTCAGCCAATATATATCATTCACAATTTATTAATGAATTTTACAAAAAAACACCATAAATTTTATATTTAAACATGTAAAAACTATTTGTTTTACATTTGGAAGAAAATAATTGTAGAAAAACTATTTATAATTAAACCTTTGTGTTTGGATTTTTTGAGTAAAAGTTTCTCAAAGGCTCTCCTGCACCATTCTCAATGCAAATCATTCCCACACCTATGAGAAGAGATAGGCGAACGTTGTGTAGATGATTTGTGTTTGCTGGGTATCATTGAATTAAGCAATATTTTGCAGTTTTTCCACGTTTTTGTGAATTTTCAGTTTATTGCTATTATTTCATTATATATATAATAAAAATGATGCAAACACATAATTAAAATTCGAAGGATTTTATCGAAGATAAAAATTCGAAGGATTTTAACTTCGAATCATAGAGCGACGTTTCGTATTTTTTAGACCCCAGAGAAGACGTATAAAGATGTTGCTTCCAATACAAATGATAAAAATTAATGTGTTTTCATTAAAATTAACTAAAATGTTCCTGATTTTCGGTTTATATTACCGATGGAAGATGCACACGTAAAACCGTTCTAATCCGGCTGAAACGACGATATATGCAATAAAAAGAGAACTTCTCCCCTTTTCAATATCTTACTCAGTATTTTAACGAGAAACAAATAGATGATTGAAAATGGAGTGTTTAAGGTTAATTTCAAATCAATTATGTGTTTGCATCATTTTTATCGTATATTTAATGAAATAATAGCAATAAACTGAAAATTCACAAAAACGTGGAAAAACGGCAAAATATTGGCTAATTCGATGATATTTTGTTTAAATCACATAAAGGAAAAGGGGATGATAAAGGTCAAAATATTGCTAAATTCGATGATTTTTAGTACAAAACAAAATGCAAGAAAACTTGCTTAAAAATGCAAAATTTGCGAAGTTCTGAGATATGAAGGCCAGATCACATATCGTGAGAAAACATGAAGTCGTATCGAAATATTGGTAAAAACGGATATATATACGTAAAATCACACTACATGAATAACGTGAAAAAGTCACTATATTACCATATATGAGGATTTTAACTACAAATCATAGAGCGAGGTTTCGTATTATTTAGATCCAAGAAAAGACATATGACAATGTTGTTTCAAATACAAATGATAAAAATCAATGTGTTTTCATTAGAATTAACTAAAATGTTCCTGATTTTCCGTTTGTATTACCGATGGAAGATGTACACGTAAAACCGCTCTAATCCGGCTGAAACGTCGATATATGCAATAAAAACAGAACTTCTCCCCTTTTCAATATCTTACTCAGTATTTTAACGAGAAACAAATAGTTGATTGAAAATGAAGTGTTTAAGGTTAATTTCTAATCAATTATGTGTTTGCATTATTTTTCTTGTATATTTAATGAATTAATAGCAATAAACTAAAAATTCACAAAAACGTGGAAAAAACAGCAAAATATTGCCTAATTCGATGATATTTTGTTTATATCACATAAAGGAAAAGGGGATGATAAACGTCAAAATATTGCTGATTTCGATGATTTTTAGTACGAAACAAAATGCAAGAAAACTTGCTTAAAATGCAATATAATGCGAAAATCTGAGATTTGAAGGCCAAATCACATATCGTGATACTACATGAAATAGTATCGAAATATTGGTAAAAATGAATATATTTACGTTATATCAAACTACATGAAAAACGTGAAAAAAGTCATTATTATACCAAATTTGAGGATTTTAACTTCGAATCATAGAGCGACGTTTCGTATTTTTTAGACCCTAGAAAAGACGTATGAAGATGTTGCTTCCAATACAAATGATAAAAATCAATGTGTTTTCTGCACCCCTCATAAGAGGGGTGCAGGAGTTCAAGAGAGAGATGCAGAGGCTCAAGAAAGGGATGCAGAGGCTTAAGAAAGTGATGCAGAGGCTCAAAAGAAGGATGCAGAGGCTTAAGAGGGTGATGCAATGGCTCAAGAGAGTGGTGCAGAGGCTTAAGAGATGGATGTAGAGGCTGAAGAGAGGGATGACAAGGCTCACGAGAGGGATGCAGAGGCTCAAGAGAGTGATGCAGAGGCTAAAGTGAGTGATGCAGAGGCACAAGAGAAGGATGCAGAGGCACTTGAGAGTGATGAAGAGAGTCAAGAGAGGGATGCAGAGGCTTAAGAGAGTGATGCAAAGGCTCAAGAGCGGGATGCAGAGGCTCAAAAGAATGATGTAGAGGCTTAAGAGAGGAATGCAGAGGCTCAAGAGAATGATGCAGAGGCTCAAGAGGGTGATGCAGAGGATCAAGAGAGTGATGCAGAGGCTGAAGAGAGAGATGTAGAGGCTTAAGAGAAGGATGTAGAGGCTCAAGAGAATGATGCAGGGGCTCAAGAGAGTGATGTAGAGGATCAAGAGAGGGATGCAGAGGTTTAAGAGAGTGATGCAGAGGCTCAAGAGAGTAATGCAGAGGCTCAAGAGAGTGAGGCAGAGGCTTAGGAGAGGGATGCAGATGCTCAAGAGCGTAATGCAGAGGCTTAAGAGGGTGATGCAGAGGCTCAAGAGAGTGATGCCCTAGGTAACCCCTGTTACCTACCAGTAAAATAGGTACCTCCTGGGAGTTAGTCAGCTGTCACGGGCTGCTTCCTGGGGGTGGAGGCCTGGTCGAGGACCGGGCCACGGGAACACTAAAAATCCCCAAATCATCTTAAGATAACCTCAAGAAGATACCCGAAACTATATGAATTACTGAGAGCGGCGATAGGTCACATTTTGCCCATACCCCTTCCTTGTAGTTTTCAAAATATCCCAATCGTCCCAAATTCGACCATTGAGAATTATTTTGGAGCCAAATTCTGGCTCTCTGCAAGTATTCGCAGTTTGAAATTACGACTTTTTATCCTAAATATCCCAAATTTGTCGCTTGAAAATATGCCAATTACTAAAAGAAGCGATGGGTCACATTTTGCCCAAACCCCCCTGCAGCTTGCAAAATATCCCAAACATGCCAAAATCGACCTTTGAGCCATATTTTAGAGCCAAATTCTGACTTTCTGCGTTTATTAGCTGTTTGAAATTACGACTTTTTATATCGAACATATGCCAATTACTGAAAGCGGCAATGGATCACATTTTGCCCAAGCCCTCCCTGCAGTTTTCAAAATATCCCAAAAATCCCAAATTCAACGCTTTTGCCATAATTTGGAGCCAAATTCTGGCTCTCTGCACGTATTCGCAGTTTGAAATTACGACTTTTTATACCGAAAATATGCCAATTACTGAGAGCGGCGATGGATCACATTTTGCCCAAACCTTCCCTGCAGTTTTCGAAATATCCCAAACATCCCAAATTCGACCCTTGAGAATTATTTTGGAGCTAAATTCTGGCTCTCTGAACGTTTTCGCAGTTTGAAATTACGACTTTTTATACCGAAAACATGACAATTACTGAAAGCGGCGATGGATCACATTTTGCCTAAACCCTCCCTGCAGTTTTCAAAATATCACAAACATCCCCAATTCGACGCTTGAGCCATATTTTGGAGCCAAATTCGGGGTCTCTGCACGTGTTCGCAGTTTGAAATTATTTCGTTTTATACCGAAAATATGCCAATTACTGAGTGCGGCGATGGATCACATTTTGCCCAGGCCATCCCTGCAGTTTTCAAAATATCCCAAACATCCCTAATTCGACCCTTGAGCCATATTTTTGAGCCAACGTTTGGCTTTTCTGCATGTATTCGCAGTTTGAAATTACGACTTTTCATACCGAAAATATGTCAATTACTTAAAGAGGCGATGAAAAACATTTTACCCAAACCCTCCCTGCAGTTTTCAAAATATCCTTAACATCCCAATCTCGACGCTTGAGCCATATTTTGGAGCCAAATTCGGGCTCTCTGTACGTATTCGCAGCTTGAATTTACGACTTTTTATACCGAAAATATGCCAATTACTGAAAGCGGCGATGGATCACATTTTGCCCAAACCCTCCCTGCAGTTTCCAAAATATCCCAAACATTCCCAATTCCACGCTTGAGATATAATTTGTAGCCAAATTCTACCTCTCTGCACGTATTCGCAGTTTGAAATTACGAATTTTTATACCGAAAATATGCCAATTAATGAGAGCGGCGATGGATCACATTTTTCCCAAACCTTCTTTGCAGTTTTCAAAATATCCCAAACATCCCAAATTTGACCCTTGAGAATTATTTTGGAGCTAAATTCTGGCTTTCTGAACGTATTCGCTGTTTGAAATTACGACTTTTTATACCGAAAACATGACAATTACTGAAAGCGGCGATGGATCACATTTTGCCCAAACCCTTCCTACAGTTTTCAAAATATCCCAAACATCCCAAATTCGACGCTTGAGCCATATTTATGAGCCAAATTCGGGGTGTCTGCACGTGTTCGCAGTTTGAAATTATTTCATTTTATACCGAAAATATGCCAATTACTGAGTGCGGCGATGGACCACATTTTGCCCAGGCCCTCCCTTCAGTTTTCAAAATATCCCAAACATCCCCAATTCAACCCTTGAGCCCTATTTAGGAGCCAAATTTTGGCTTTCTGCATGTATTCGCAGTTTGAAATAACGACTTTTCATACCGAAAATATGCCAATTACTGAAAGTGGCGATGGATCACATTTTGCCCAAACCCTCCCTGTAGTTTCCAAAATATCCCAAACATCCAAAATTCAACGCTTGAGCCATATTTTGGAGCCAAATTCTTGCTCTCTGCACGTTTTCGCAGTTTGAATTTACGACTTTTTATACCGAAAATATGCCAATTACTGAGAGCGGCGGTGGATCAAATTTTGCCCCAAACCTTCCCTGCAATTTTCAAAATATCCCAAACATCCTAAATTTGAACCTTGAGAATTATTTTGGATATAAATTCTGGCTCTCTGCACGTATTCGCAGTTTGAAATTATGACTTTTTATCCCAAACTTCCCAAATTTGACGCTTGAAAATAAGCCAATTACTGAAAGCAGCGATGGGTCACATTTTGCCCAAACCCCCCGGCAGTTTGCAAAATATCCCAAACATCCCAAATACTACGCTTGAGCCATATTTTGAAGCCAAATTCGGGCTCTCTGCACGTATTCACTGTTTGAAATTTCGACTTTTTATACCGAATTAACTAAAATGTTCCTGATTTTTCGTTTATATTATTGATGGAAGATGTACACGTAAAACCACTCTAATCCGGCTGAAACGTCGATATATGCAATAAAAAACGAACTTCTCCCCTTTTCAATATCTTACTCAGTATTTTACCGAGAAACAAATAGATGATTGAAAATGAAGTATTTAAGACTAATTTCTAATCAATTATGTGTTTGCATCATTTTTATCGTATATTTAATGAATTAATAACAATAAACGGAAAATTCACAAAAACGTGAAAAAATAGCAAAATATTGCCTAATTCGATGATATTTTGTTTAAATCACATAAAGGAAAAGGGGATGATCAACGTCAAAATATTGCTAAATTCGATGATTTTTAGTACAAAACAAAATGCAAGAAACATGCTTAAAAATGCAAAATTTGCGAAATTCTGAGATATGAAGGCCAAATCACTCACCGTGAGAAAACATGAAGTAGTATCGAAATATTGGTAAAAACGAATATATTTACGTAAAATCACACTACATAAAAAACGTGAAAAAAGTCACTATTTTACCATATTTGAGGATTTTAACTTCGAATCATAAAGCGAGACTTCGTATTATTTAGATCCAAGAAAAGACATATGACAATGTTGTTTCCAATACAAATGATATAAATCAATGTGTTTTCATTAGAATTAACTAAAATGTTAATGATTTTCCGTTTATATTACCGATGGAAGATGTACACGTAAAACCGCTCTATTCCGGCTGAAACGTCGATATATGCAATAAAACCGAACTTCTGCCCTTTTCAATATCTTACTCAGTATTTTAACGAGAAACAAATAAATGATTGAAAATGAAATATTTTAAGGTTAATTTCTAATCAATTATGTGTTTGCATCATTTTTATCGTATATTTATTGAATAAATAACAATAAACTGAAAATTCTCAAAAACGTGGAAAAACGGCAAAATATTGCCTAATTCGATGATATTTTGTTTTAAATCACATAGAGGAAATGGGGATGATAAACGTCAAAATATTGCTAAATTCGATGATTTTTAGTACGAAACAAAATGCAAGAAACTTTCTTAAAATGCAAAATTTGCGAAATTCTCAGATATGAAGGCCAAATCACCTATCGTAGGAAAATATGAAGTAGTATCGAAATATTGGTTAAAACGAATAAATTTACGTAAAATCACACTTCATAAAAAACGTAAAAAAAAGTCACTATTTTACCAAATTTGAGGGTTTAACTTCAAATCATAGAGCGAGGTTTCGTATTATTTAGATCCAAGAAAAGACATATGACAATGTTGTTTCCAATACAAATGATAAAAATCAATGTGTTTTCATTAGAATTAGAAATTACTCTCAAAAGTGTGATGCAGAGGCTTAAGAGAGGGATGCAGAGGCTCAAGAGAGTGATGCAGAGGCTTATGAGAGGGATCCAGAGGCTCATGAGAGTGATGCAGAGGATCAAGAAAAGGAAGCAGAGGCTTAAGAGAGTGATGCAGAGGCCAAAGAGAGTGAGGCAGAGGCTTAAGAGAGTGATGCAGAGGCTGAAGAGAGTGTTGCAGAGGCTCAAGAGAGTGATGCAGAGGCCGAAGAGAGTGATGCAGAGGCTCAAGAGAGTGATGCAGAGGCTAAAAAGAGTTATGCAGAGACTAATATGCATCCTGCATATTCTCTCCTGCATCCCTCTCTTGAGCCTTTGCATCACTATCTTAAGCCTATGCATCCCTCTCTTGAGCCTCTGCATCACTCTCAAGAGCCTCTGCATTCCTCTCTTGTGCCTCTGCATCCCCTCACTTGAGCCTCTGATTCCCTCTCTTAAGCTTGGAAGATGGTTACTGTGATGAATTTGTGTAGAATTTGGGATGTTTGGTATATTTTGAAAACTGCAGGGGGGTTTGGGCAAAATGTGACCCATCGCCGCTCTCAGTAATTGGCATATTTACGGTATAAAATGACGTAATTTCAAAGTGCGAATACGTGCAGAAAGCTAGAATTTGGCTCCAAAATATGGCTCAAAGGTCGAATTTGGATGTTTGGGATATTTTGCAAACTGCAGGGGGGTTTGGGCAAAACGTGACCCATCGTTTCTTCAGTAATTGGCATATTTTCAAGCGTCAAGTTTGGGATGATTGGGATAAAAAGTCGTAATTTCAAACAGCGAATACGTGCAGAGAGCCAGAATTTGGCTCCAAAAACATTCTCATGGGTCGAATTTGAGATGTTTGGGATATTTTGAAAACTGCAAGGAGGGGGTTTCGGCTAAATGTGACCTATCGCCGCTCTCAGAAATTGGCATATTTTCGGTATAAAATGTCGTAATTTCAAAATGCGAATATGTGCAGAGAGCCACAATTTGGCTCCAAAAGTTGGCTCAAGGGTCGAATTTGGTATGTTTGGGAAATTTTGAAAACTGCACGGAGGGTTTGAGCAAAATGTGATCCATCGCCTCTCAAAGTAATTAGCATATTTTCGGTATAAAAATACCTAATTTAAAACTGCGAATACGTGCAGAGAGCCAAAATTTGGGATGTTTGGGATATTTTGAAAACTGCAGGGGGGGGGGGGTTTAGGTAAAATGTGACCTATCGCGGCTCTCAGTAATTGACATATTTTCGGCAAAAAATGTCGTAATTTCAAACTGCGAATAGGTGCAGAGAGCCAGAATTTGGCTCCAAAATATGGCTCAAGGGTTGTATTTGGGATGTTTGGGATATTTTGAAAACTAAATGGTGGGTTTGAGCAAAATGTGATCTATCGCTGCTTTCAGTAATTGGCATTTTTTCGGGATAAAAAGTCGTTATTTCAAGCTGTGAATACGAGCAGAAAGCCCGAATTTGGCTAGAAAATATGGCTCAAGTGTCGAATTTGGGATGCTTTGGATATTTTGAAAACTGCACGGAGGGTTTGGGCAAAATGTGATCCATCGCTGCTTTAAATAATTGATATATTTTCGGTATAAAAATTCCTAATTTAAAACTGCGAATACGTGCAGAGAGCCAGAACTTCGCTCCAAAATATGCCGCAAGGGTGGAATTTGGAATGTTTGCGATATTTTTAAAACTGCAAAAAGGGGTTTGGGCAAAATGTGTTCCATTGCTGCTCTCCGTAATTGGCATATTTTCGGTATAAAAATTTGTAGCTTCAAACTGCAAATACGTGCAGAGAGCCAGAATTTAGCTCCAAAATATGGCTCAAGCGTTGAATCTGGGATGTTTAGTATATTTTGAAAATTGCAGGGAGGGTTTGTGCAGCTTTCAGTAATTGGCATATTTTCGGTATAAAAAGTCGTAATTTCTAACTGCGAATAGGTGCAGAGAGCCAGATTTTGGCTCCAAAATATGGCTCAAGCGTCGAATTGAGGATGTTTGAGATATTTTGAAAACTGCACAGAGGGTTTGGGCAAAATGTGACCCATCGCCGTTTTCAGTAACTGGCATATTTTCGGTTTAAAAAGTTGTAATTTCAAAATGCGAATACGTGCAGAGAGCCATAATTTGGCTCCAAAATATGGCTCAAGGGTCGAATTTGGGATGCTTGGGATATTATGAAAACTGACTGGTGGGTTTGATCAAAATGTGAGCTATCGCCGCTTTCAGTAATAGACATATTTTCGGTATAAAAAGTCGTTATTTCAAACTGCGAAAAACGTGCAGAAAGCCAGAATTTGGCTAGAAAATATGGTTCAAGGGTCTGATTTGTAAAGTTTTTCGATATTTTGAACACTGCACGGAGGGTTTGGGCAGAATGTGATCCATCGCCGCTTTAAGTAATTGGTATATTTTCGGTTTAAAAAATTCGTAATTTCAAACTGCGAATACGTGCAGAGAGCCTGAATTTCGCTCCAAAATATGCCACAAGGGTGGAATTTGGGTTGTTTGCGACAGTTTGAAAACTGCAGGGGAAGGTTTTGGTAAAATGTGACCCATCGCTGCTCTCAGTAATTGGCATATTTTCGGTATAAAAAGACGTAATTTCAAACTGCGAATACGTGCAGAAAGCCTGAATTTGGCTCCAAAATATGGCTCAAGCTTCGAATTTGGGATGTTTGAGATATTTTGAAAACTGCAGGGGGGTGGGGGGTTTGGGCAAAATGTGACCTATCGCCGCTCTCAGTAATTGACATATTTTCGGTATAAAGATTCGTAATTTCAAACTGCGAATATGTGCAGAGAGCCAGAATTTGGCTCCAAAATAAGGCTCCAGGGTCGAATTTGGGATGTTTGGGATATTTTGAAAACTGGAGGGAGGGTTTGGGCAAAATGTGATCCATCGCCGCTCTCCGTAATTGGCATATTTTCGGTATAAAAATTCGAAATTTCAAGCTGCGAATATTGGCAGAGAGCCACAATTTGGCTCCAAAATTTGGCTCAAGCGTCGAATTTGGGATGTTTGAGATATTTTGAAAACTGCAGGGGGCTTAAGGCTTAAGAGCCTTAAGCTTAAGAGCTTAAGGCTTTTACGTGTACATCTTCCATTACCAATGGAAGATGTACACGTAAAACCGCTCTAATCCGGCTGAAACGTCGATATATGCAATAAAAAAAGAACTTCTCCCCTTTTACATATCGTACTCAGTATTTTAACTAGAAACAACATACTCAGTATTTTAACTAGAAACAAATAGTTGATTGAAAATAAAGTATTTAAGGTTAATTTCTAACCAATAATGTATTTGCATCATTTTTGTCGTATATATAAAGAATTAATACAATAAACTGAAAATTCACAACAACCTGGAAAAACGGCAAAATATTGCATAATTCGATGATATTTTGTGTAAATCATATAAAGAAAAAGGCGGACGATAAACGTCAAAATATTGCTAAATTCGGTGATTTTGAGTAAAAAAGAAAATGCAAGAAAACTTACCTAAAAATGCAATATTATGCGAAATTCTGAGATTTGAAAGCCAAATCACATATCGTGAGAAAACGTGAAGTAGTATCGAAATCATGGTACAAACGAATATATTTACGTAAAATCAATAAAATATTCTGCACGTATTCGCAGTTTGAAATTACATTTTATACCGAAAATATGCCAATTACTGAGTGTGACGATGGATCACATTTTGCCAGGCCCTCCCTGCAGTTTTCAAATTATCCCAAGCATCCCAAATTCGACCCTTGAGCCATATTTTGGAGTCACATTCTGGCTCTCTGCTCGTATTCGCTGTTTGAAATTATGAATTTTTATACCGAAAATATGTCAATTACTGAGAGCAGCGATGGATCACATTCTGCACAAACCTTCCCTGCAGTTTTCAAAATATCCCACACATCCCAAATTAAACGGTTGAGCCATATTTTGGAGCTAAATTCTGGCTCTCTGCACGTATTTGCAGTTTGAAGCTACGAATTTTTATACCGAAAATATGTCAATTACGGAGAGCAGCAATGATCACATTTTGCCCAAACCCCTTTTTGCAGTTTTCAAAATATCGCAAACATCCCAAATTCCACCCTTGCGGCTTATTTTGGAGCGAAGTTCTGGCTCTCTGCACGTATTCGCAGTTTTAAATTAGAAATTTTTATACCGAAAATATACCTTGAGGCTACCTTGAGGTGCTTCCGGGGCTTAGTGTCCCCGCGGCCCGGTCGTCGACCAGGCCTCCTGGAGGCCTGCCAATTATACCAATTACTTAGAGCAGCGATGGATTACATTTTGCCCAAACCCTCCGTGCAGTTTTCAAAATATCCAAAACATCCCAAATTCGACACTTGAGCCATATTTTCTAGCCAAATTCGGGCTTTCTGCACGTATTCACAGTTTGAAATAACGACTTTTTATCCCGAAAATAGCCAATTACTGAAAGCGGCGATAGATCACATTTTGCTCAAATCCACCATTCAGTTTTCAAATTATCCCAAACATCCCAAATACGAACCTTGAGCCATATTTTGGAGCCAAATTCTGGCTCTCTGCACCTATTCGCAGTTTGAAATTACGACATTTTATACCGAAAATATGTCAATTACTGAGAGCAGCGATTGGTCACATTTTACCTAAACCCCCCCTGCAGTTTTTCAAAATATCCCAAACATCCCAAATTTTGGCTCTCTGCACGTATTCGCAGTTTTAAATTAGGTATTTTTATACCGAAAATATGCTAATTACTTTGAGAGGCGATGGAGCACATTTTGCCCAAACCCTCCGTGCAGTTTTCAAAATATCCCAAACTTCCCAAATTCGACCCTGGAGCCTTATTTTGGAGCCAAGTTCTTGCTTTCTTCACGTATTCGCAGTTTGAAATAACGACTTTTTATACCGAAAATATGTAAATTACTGAAAGCTGCAATGGGTCACATTCTGCTCAAACCCCATTGCAGTTTTCAAAATATCCCAAACATACAAATTCGACCCTTGAGCCAATTTTTGGAGCCAAATTGTGGCTCTCTGCACATATTCGCAGTTTGAAATTACGAATCTTTATACTGAAAATATGTCAATTACTGAGAGCGGCGATAGGTCACATTTTGCCCAAACCCCCCACCCCCTGCAGTTTTCAAAATATCCCAAACATCCCAAATTCGAAGCTTGAGCCATATTTTGGAGCCAAATTCTGGCTTTCTGCACGTATTCGCAGTTTGAAATTACGACATTTTATACCGAAAATATGTCAATTACTGAGAGCAGCGATGGATCACATTCTGCACAAACCTTCCCTGCAGTTTTCAAAATATCCCACACATCCCAAATTAAACGGTTGAGCCATATTTTGGAGCTAAATTCTGGCTCTCTGCACGTATTTGCAGTTTGAAGCTACGAATTTTTATACCGAAAATATGTCAATTACGGAGAGCAGCAATGGATCACATTTTGCCCAAACCCCTTTTTGCAGTTTTCAAAATATCGCAAACATCCCAAATTCCACCCTTGCGGCTTATTTTGGAGCGAAGTTCTGGCTCTCTGCACGTATTCGCAGTTTTAAATTAGAAATTTTTATACCGAAAATATACCAATTACTTAGAGCAGCGATGTATTACATTTTACCCAAACCCTCCGTGCAGTTTTCAAAATATCCAAAACATCCCAAATTCGACACTTGAGCCATATTTTCTAGCCAAATTCGGGCTTTCTGCACGTATTCACAGTTTGAAATAACGACTTTTTATCCCGAAAATATGCCAATTACTGAAAGCGGCGATAGATCACATTTTGCTCAAATCCACCATTCAGTTTTCAAATTATCCCAAACATCCCAAATACGACCCTTGAGCCATATTTTGGAGCCAAATTCTGGCTCTCTGCACCTATTCGCAGTTTGAAATTACGACATTTATACCGAAAATATGTCAATTACTGAGAGCAGCGATTGGTCACATTTTACCTAAACCCCCCTGCAGTTTTCAAAATATCCCAAACATCCCAAATTTGGCTCTCTTGCACGTATTCGCAGTTTTAAATTAGGTATTTTTATACCGAAAATATGCTAATTACTTTGAGAGGCGATGGAGCACATTTGCCCAAACCCTCCGTGCAGTTTTCAAAATATCCCAAACTTCCCCAAATTCGACGCTGGAGCCTTATTTTGGAGCCAAGTTCTTGCTTTCTTCACGTATTCGCAGTTTGAAATAACGACTTTTTATACCGAAAATATGTCAATTACTGAAAGCTGCAATGGGTCACATTCTGCTCAAACCCCCTTGCAGTTTTCAAAATATCCCAAACATACCAAATTCGACCCTTAGCCAATTTTTGGAGCCAAATTGTGGCTCTCTGCACATATTCGCATTTTGAAATACGACTTTTTATACCGAAAATATGCCAATTACTGAGAGGGGCGGTAGGTCACATTTAGCCGAACCCCCCTCCTTGCAGTTTTCAAAATATCCAAAACATCCCAAATTCGACCCTTGAGAATGTTTTTGGAGCCAAATTTTGGCTCTCTGCACGTATTTGCTGTTTGAAATTACGACTTTTTATCCAAACATCCCAAACTTGACGCTTGAAAATATGCCAATTACTGAAAGATGCGATGGGTCACGTTTTGCCCAAACCCCCCTGCAGTTTGCAAAATATCCAAACATCCAAATTCGACCTTTGAGCCATATTTTGGAGCCAAATTCTAGCTTTCTGCACGTATTCGCAGTTTGAAATTACGACATTTTATACCGAAAATATGCCAATTACTAAGTGCAGCGATGGATCACATTTTGCCCAGGCCCTTCCCTGCACTATGCAAAATATCCCAAACATCCCAATTCGACCCATAGCTATATTTTGGAGCCAAATTCTGGCTTTCTGCACGTATTCGCTGTTTGAAATTACGTCTTTTATACCGAAAATATGCCAATTATTGAGAGCAGCGATGGGTCACATTTTGCCAAACCCCCCCCCTCCCCTGCAGTTTTCAAAAGGTCGCAAACAACACAAATTCCACAATTGTGGCATATTTTGGAGCGAAATTCAGGCTCTCTGCACGTATTCGCAGTTTGAAATTACGAATTTTTATACCGAAAATATACCAATTACTTAGAGCGGCGATGGATCACATTCTGCCCAAACCCTCCGTGCAGTTTTCAAAACATCAAAACATCCAAAATTAGACCCTTGAACCATATTTTCTAGCCAAATTCTGGCTTTCTGCACGTGTTCGCAGTTTGAAATAACGACATTTTTACCGAAAATATGTCTATTACTGAAAGCGGCGATAGCTCACATTTTGCCCAAACTCACCAGTCAGTTTTCATAATATCCCAAGCATCCCAAATTCGACCCATGCCATATTTTGGAGCCAAATTCTGGCTCTCTGCACGTATTCGCATTTTGAAATTACAACTTTTTAAACCGAAAATATGCCAGTTACTGAAAGCGGCGATGGGTTACATTTTGCCCAAACCCTCTATGCAGTTTTCAAAATATCTCAAACATCCCCAATTCGACGCTTGAGCCATATTTTGGAGCCAAATTCTGGCTCTCTGCGCCTATTCGCAGTTTGAAATTACGAGATTTATACCGAAAATATGCCAATTACTTAGAGCGGCGATGGATCACATTCTGCACAAACCTTCCCTGCAGTTTTCAAAATATCCCACACATTCCAAATTAAATGGTTGAGCCATATTTTGGAGCTAAATTCTGGCTCTCTGCACGTATTTGCAGTTTGAAGCTACGAATTTTTATACCGAAAATATGTCAATTACGGAGAGCAGCAATGGATCACATTTTGCCCAAACCCCTTTTTGCAGTTTTCAAAATATCGCAAACATCCCAAATTCCACCCTTGCGGCTTATTTTGGAGCGAAGTTCTGGCTCTCTGCACGTATTCGCAGTTTTAAATTAGGAATTTTTATACCGAAAATATACCAATTACTTAGAGCAGCGATGATTACATTTTGCCCAACCCTCCGTGCAGTTTTCAAAATATCCAAAACATCCCAAATTCGACACTTGAGCCATATTTTCTAGCCAAATTCGGGCTTTCTGCACGTATTCACAGTTTGAAATAACGACTTTTTATCCCGAAAATATGCCAATTACTGAAAGCGGCGATAGATCACATTTTGCTCAAATCCACCATTCAGTTTTCAAATTCCCAAACGTCCCAAATACGACCCTTGAGTCATATTTTGGAGCCAAATTCTGGCTCTCTGCACCTATTCGCAGTTTGAAATTACGACATTTTATACCGAAAATATGTCAATTACTGAGAGCAGCGATTGGTCACATTTTACCTAAACCCCCCCTGCAGTTTTCAAAATATCCCAAACATCCCAAATTTTGGCTCTCTGCACGTATTCAGTTTTAAATTAGGTATTTTTATACCGAAAATATGCTAATTACTTTGAGAGGCGATGGAGCACATTTTGCCCAAACCCTCCGTGCAGTTTTCAAAATATCCCAAACTTCCCAAATTCGACGCTGGAGCCTTATTTTGGAGCCAAGTTCTTGCTTTCTTCACGTATTCGCAGTTTGAAATAACGACTTTTTATACCGAAAATATGTCAATTACTGAAAGCTGCAATGGGTCCATCTGCTCAAACCCCCTTGCAGTTTTCAAAATATCCCAAACATACCAAATTCGACCCTTGAGCCAATTTTTGGAGCCAAATTGTGGCTCTCTGCACATATTCGCATTTTGAAATTACGACTTTTTATACCGAAAATATGCCAATTACTAAGAGGGGCGGTAGGTCACATTTAGCCGAACCCCCCTCCTTGCAGTTTTCAAAATATCCCAAACATCCCAAATTCGACCCTTGAGAATGTTTTTGGAGCCAAATTTTGGCTCTGCACGTATTTGCTGTTTGAAATTACGACTTTTTATCCCAAACATCCCAAACTTGACGCTTGAAAATATGCCAATTACTGAAAGATGCGATGGGTCACGTTTTGCCCAAACCCCCCTGCAGTTTGCAAAATATCCCAAACATCCAAATTCGACCTTTGAGCCATATTTTGGAGCCAAATTCTAGCTTTCTGCACGTATTAGCAGTTTGAAATTACGACATTTTATACCGAAAATATGCCAATTACTAAGTGCAGCGATGGATCACATTTTGCCCAGGCCTTCCCTGCACTATGCAAAATATCCCAAACATCCCATATTCGACCCATAAGCTATATTTTGGAGCCAAATTCTGGCTCTCTGCACGTATTCGCATTTTGAAATTATGACTTTTTATACCGAAAATATGGCAATTACTGAGAGCAGCGATAGGTCACATTTCGCCGAAACCCCCTCCTTGCAGTTTTCAAAACTTCCCAAACATCCCAAATTCGATCCTTGAGAATGTTTTTGGAGCCAAATTTTGGCTCTCTGCATGTATTCGCTGTTTGAAATTACGACTTTTTATCCCAAACGTCCAATACTTGACGCTTGAAAATATGCCAATTACTGAAAGAAACGATGGGTCACGTTTTGCCCAAACCCCCCTGCAGTTTGCAAAATATCCCAAACATCCAAATTCGACCTTTGAGCCATATTTTGGAGCCAAATTCTAGCTTTCTGCACGTATTCGCCCTTTGAAATTACGTCATTTTATACCGAAAATATGCCAATTACTGAGAGCGGCGATGGGTCACATTTTGCCCAAACCCCCCTGCAGTTTTCAAAATATACCAAACATCCCAAATTCGACCCGGGAGCGTTATTTTGGGGCCAAATTCTGGCTCTCTGCACGTATTTGCAGTTTGAAATTACGACTTTTTATACGGAAAATATGCCAATTACTGAAAGCAGCGATGCGTCACATTTTGCCCAAACCCCGCTTGCAGTTTTCAAATATCCCAAACATCCCAAATTCGACTCTTGAGCCATACTTTATAGCCAAATTCTAGCTCTCTGCACGTATTCGGAGTTTGAAATTATGACTTTTTATACTGAAAATATGTAAATTACGGAAAGCGGCGATGGGTCACATTTTGCCCAAACCCTCCCTGCAGTTTTAAAAATCCCAAACATCCCAAATTCGACCCTGGAGCCTTATTTTGGAGCCAAATTCTGGCTCTCTTCACGTATTCGCAGTTTGAAATTACGACATTTTATACCGAAAATATGCCAATTACTGAGAGCGGCGATGGGTCACATTTTGCCCAAACCCACCTGAAGTTTTCAAAATATCCCAAACATCGCAAATTCGACCCTTGAGCGAAATTTTGGAGCGAGGCTGAAGAGAGTGAAGCAGAGGCTCAAGAGATGGATGCAGAGGCACAAGAAAATGATGAAGAGGCTCAAGAGAGTGCTGCTGAGGCTCAAGAGAGGGATGCTGAGGCTCCAGAGAGTGATGCAGAGGCTCCAGAGAGTGATGCAGAGGCTGAAGTGAGAGATGCAGAGGCTTAAGAGAGTGACACAGAGGCTCAAAAGTGATGCAGAGGCTCAAGAGAATGATGTAGAGGCTTAAGAGAGGGATGCAGAGGCTCAAGAGAATGATGCAGAGGCTCATGAGCGTGATGCAAACGATCAAGATAGGAATGCAGAGGCTTAAGAGAGTGATGCAGAGGCTCAAGAGTCGGATGTAGAGGCTCAAGAGAGTAAGGCAGAAGCTCAAGAGAGTGATGCATAGGCTGAAGAAAGTGATGCACAGGCTGAAGAGAGTGATGCCGAGGCTCAAAAGAGTGATGTAGAGGCTCAAGAGAGTGATGCAGAGGCTCAGGAGAGTGATGCAGAGGCTCGTGGGAGTGATCCAGAGGCTCAAGAGCAGGATGCATAGGCTTGGGAGAGTGATGCAAATGCTCACGAGAGGGATGCAGAGGCTCATGAGAGGGATGCAGGAGTTCAAGAGAGGGATGCAGAGGCTCAAGAGAGTGATGCAGAGGCTCAAGAGAGGGATGCTGAGGCTCCAGAGATTGATGCAGAGGCTCCAGAGATTTATGCAGAGGCTGAAGAGAGTTATGCAGAAGCTAAAGAGAATGATGTAGAGGCTTAAGAGAGGGATGCAGAGGCTCAGGAGAATGATGCAGAGGCTCAAGGGAGTGATGCAGACGATCAAGAGAGGGATGCAGAGGCTTAAGAGAGTGATGCAGAGGTTCAAGAGAGTGATGTAGAGGCTCAAGAGAGTGATGCAGAGGTTCAAGAGAGTGATGCAGAGGCTGAGGAGAGTGATGCAGAGGCTCAAGAGAGTGATGCATATGATAAAGAGAGTGATGCAGAGGAGTATGAGCGTGATGCAGAGGCCCGAGAGAGTGATGCAGAGGCCCGGGAGAGTGATGCAGAGGCTCAAGAGAGTGATTCAAAGGCTTACGAGAGTGATGCAGAGGCTTAAGAGAGTGATGCCGAGGCTTGAGAGACGGATGCAGAATCTCAAGAGAGGGATGCAGAGGCTCAAGAGAGAGATGAAGAGGCTCAAGAGAGGGATGCAGAGGCTCAAGTGAGGGATGCAGAGGCACAAGAGAAAGATGCAGAGGCTCAAGAGAGGGATGCAGAGGCTAAAGAGAGTGATGCAGAGGCTCAAGAGAGTTCTGCAGAGGCTCAAGAGAGTGATGCATAGGCTTACGAGAGTGATGCAGATGATCAAGAGAGTGATGCAGAGGCTTAAGAGAGTGATGCAGAGGCTTAAGAGAGTGATGCATAGGCTCAAGAGAGTGATGCAGAGTCTCTAGAGAGGGATGCAGAGGCTCAAGAGAGGGAAGCAGAGGCTCAAGTGAGGGGATGCAGAGGCACAAGAGAGGAATGCAGAGGCTCTTGAGAGTGATGCAGAGGCTCAAAGAGGGATGCAGAGGCTCAAGAGAGTGATGCAGAGGCTCAAGAGAGTGATGCATAGGCTCAAGAGAGTGATGCAGATGCTTAAGAGAGGGATGCTGAGGCTCAAGAGAAGGATGTAGAGGCTCAAGAGAGTAATGCAGAAGCTCAAGAGAGTGATGCAGAGGCTCAAGAGAGGGATGCAGAACCTTAAGAGAGTGATGCAGAGGCTTAAGGGAGGGATGCAGAGGCTCAAGAGAGGGATGCAGAGGCTCAAGAGAGGGATGCAGAGGCTCAAGAGAGGGAAGCAGAGGCTCAAGTGAGGGGATGCAGAGGCACAAGAGAGGAATGCAGAGGCTCTTGAGAGTGATGCGAAGGCTCAAGAGAGGGATGCAGGAGTTCAAGAGAGGGATGCAGAGGCTCAAGAGAGTGATGCAGAGGCTTAAGAGAGGGATGCAGAGGCTCAAGTGAGTGAAGCAGAGCCTTAGGAGAGGGATGCAGAGGCACAAGAAAATGATGAAGAGGCTCAAGAGAGTGCTGCTGAGGCTCAAGAGAGGGGTGCTGAGGCTCCAGAGGGGGATGCAGAGGCTACAGAGTGTGATGCAGAGGCTGAAGTGAGAGATGCAGAGGCTTAAGAGAGTGACGCAGAGGCTCAAGAGAGTGATGCAGAGGCTTAAGAAAGTGACTCAGAAGCTCAAGAGAGTTATGCAGAGGCTCAAGAGAATGATGTAGAGGCTTAAAAGAAGGATGCAGAGGCTCAAGAGAATGATGCAGTGGCTCAAGGGAGTGATGCAGAGGCTTAAGAGAGTGAAGCAGAGGCTGAAGAGAGTGATGCAGAGGCTTAAGAGAGTGATGCAGACGATAAAGAGAGGGAATCAGAGGCTTAAGAGAGTGTCGCAGAGGCTTACTAGAGTGTTGCAGAGGCTCAAAAGAGGGATACAGAGGCTCATGAGAGTGATGCAGAGGCTCAAGAGAGGGATGCATAGGCTTAAGAGTGTTATGCAGAGGCTCATGAGAGTGATGCAGAGGGTTAGGAGAATGATGCAGAGGCTCAAGAGAGTGATGCAGAGGCTTAAGAGAGGGTTGCAGAGGGTCAAGAAAGGGATGCAGAGGCTCAAGAGAGGAGATGCAGAGGCACAAGAGAGGGATGCAGAGGCTCGTCAGAGTGATGCAGAGGCTCAAGAGCGGGATGCATAGGCTTAGGAGAGTGATGCAAAGGCTCACGAGAGGGATGCAGAGGCTTAAGAGAGTGATGCAGAGGCTTAAGAGACGAATGCAGAGGCTCAAGAAAATGATGAAGAGGCTAAAGAGAGTGCTGTAGAGGCTCAAAAGAGGGATGCTGAGGTTCCAGAAAGGGATGCAGAGGCTCCAGAGTGTTATACAGAGGCTGAAGAGAGTGATGTAGAGGCTCAAGAGAGTGATGCAGAGGCTTGAGAGAGTGACTCAGAAGCTCAAGAGAGTTATGCAGAGGCTCAAGAGAATGATGTTGAGGCTTAAGAGAGGGATGCAGAGGCTCAGGAGAATGATGCAGAGGCTCAAGGGAGTGATGCAGATGATCAACAGAGGGATGCAGAGGCTTAAGAGAGTGATGCAGAGGTTCAAGAGAGTGATGTAGAGGCACAAGAGAGTGATGCAGAGGCTCAGGAGAGTTATGCAGACGCTCAGGAGAGTGATGCAGAGGCTCAAGAGAGTGATGCAGAGGCTCAAGAGAGTGATGCAGAGGTTCTAGAGAGTGATGCAGAGGCTCAAGAGAGTGATGCAGAGGAGTATGAGCGTGATGCAGAGGAGCATGAGCGTGATGCAAAAGCTCGAGAGAGTGATGCAGAGGAGTATGAGCGTGATGCAAAAGCTCGAGAGAGTGATGCAGAGGCCTCAAGCGAGGGATTCAGAGGCTTAAGAGAGTGATGCAGAGGCTCAAGAGAGTGATTCAGAGGCTTACGAGAGTGATGCAGAGGTTTAAGAGAGTGATGCAGAGGCTTAAGAGACGGATGCAGAGGCTCAAGAGAGGGATGCAGAGGCTCAAGAGAGAGATGCAGAGGCTCAAGAGAGGGATGCAGAGGCTCAAGTGAGGGATGCAGAGGCACATGAGAAAGATGCAGAGGCTCAATAGAGTGATGCAGAGGCTAAAGAGAGTGAAGGAAAGGCTCAAGAGAGTTCTGCAGAGGCTCAAGAGAGTGGTGCATAGGCTTACGAGAGTGATGCAGATGATCAAGAGAGGGATGCAGAGGCTTAAGAGAGTGATGCAGAGGCTGAAGAGAGTGTTGCGTAGGCTTAGGAGAGGGATGCATAGGGCCAAGAGAGTGATGCATAGGCTCAAGAGAGTGATGCAGATGCTTAAGAGAGGGATGCAGAGGCTCAAGAGAAGGATGTAGAGGCTCAAGAGAGTAATGCAGAGGCTCAAGAGAGTGATGCAGAGGCTCAAGAGAGGGATGCAGAGACTTAAGAGAGTGATGCAGAGGCTTAAGAGAGGGATGCAGAGGCTCAAGAGAGGGATGCAGAGGCTCAAGAGAGTGATGCAGAGGCTCATGAGAGGGAAGCAGAGCCTCAAGTGAGGGGATGCAGAGGCACATGAGAGGAATGCAGAGGCTCTTGAGAGTGATGCAAAGGCTCAAGAGAGGGATGCATAGGCTTAAGATAGTGATGCAAAGGCTCAAGTGAGGGATGCAGAGGCTCAAGAGAATGATGAAGAGGCTAAAGGGAGTGCTGTAGAGGCTCAAGAGAGGGATGCAGCGGCTCCAGAGAGTTATGCAGAGGCTGAAGAGAGTGATGTAGAGGCTCAAGAGAGTGATGCAGAGGCTTAAGAGAGTGACTCAGAAGCTCAAGAGAGTTATGGAGAGGCTCAAGAGAATGATGTAGAGGCTTAAGAGAGGGATGCAGAGGCTCAAGAGAATGATGCAGAGGCTCAAGGGAGTGATACAGAGGCTTAAGAGAGGGATGCAGAGGCTTAAGAGAGGGATGCAGAGGCTCAAGAGAGGGATGCAAAGGCTCAAGAGAGGGGATGCAGAGGCACAAGAGAGGGATGCAGAGGCTCGTGGGAGTGATCCAGAGGCTCAAGAGCGGGATGCATAGGCTTGGGAGAGTGATGCAAATGCTCAGGAGAGGGATGCAGAGGCTCATGAGAGGGATGCAGGTGTTCAAGAGAGGGATGCAGAGGCTCAAGAGAGTGATGCAGAGGCTTAAGAGAGGGATGCAGAGGCTCAAGAGAGTGATGCAGAGGCTTAAGAGAGGGATGCAGAGGCTCAAGAGAATGATGACGAGGCTCAAGAGAGTGATGCAGAGGCTCAAGAGAGTGATGCAGAGGCTCAAGAGAGTGATGCAGAGGAGTATGAGCGTGATGCAGAGGCCCGAGAGAGTGATGCAGAGGCCTCAAGCGAGGGATTCAGAGGCTGAAGAGAGTGATGCAGAGGCTCAAGAGAGTGATTCAGAGGCTGAAGAGAGTGATGCAGAGGCTTAAGAGAGTGATGCTGAGGCTCAGGAGAGGGGTGCTGAGGCTCCAGAGAGGGATGCAGAGGCTCCAGAGAGTGATGCAGAGGCTGAAGTGAGAGATGCAGAGGCTTAAGAGAGTGATGCAGAGGCTCAAGAGAGTGATGCAGAGGCTTAAGAGAGTGCTGCTGAGGCTCAGGAGAGGGGTGCTGAGGCTCCAGAGAGGGATGCAGAGGCTCCAGAGAGTGATGCAGAGGCTGAAGTGAGAGATGCAGAGGCTTAAGAGAGTGACGCAGAGGCTCAAGAGAGTGATGCAGAGGCTTAAGAGAGTGACTCAGAAGCTCAAGAGAGTTATGCAAAGGCTCAAGAGAATGATGTAGAGGCTTAAGAGAATGCAGATGGCTCAAGAGAATGATGCAGAGGCTCAAGGGAGTGATGCAGAGGCTTAAGAGAGTGAAGCAGAGGCTGAAGAGAGTGATGCAGAGGCTTAAGAGAGTGATGCAGACGATAAAGAGAGGGAATCAGAGGCTTAAGAGAGTGTCGCAGAGGCTTACTAGAGTGTTGCAGAGGCTCAAAAGAGGGATACAGAGGCTCATGAGAGTGATGCAGAGGCTCAAGAGAGGGATGCATAGGCTTAAGAGTGTTATGCAGAGGCTCATGAGAGTGATGCAGAGGGTTAGGAGAATGATGCAGAGCCTCAAGAGAGTGATGCAGAGGCTTAAGAGAGGGATGCAGAGGGTCAAGAAAGGGATGCAGAGGCTCAAGAGAGGGGATGCAGAGGCACCAGAGAGGGATGCAGAGGTTCGTCAGAGTGATGCAGAGGCTCAAGAGCGGGATGCATAGGCTTGGGAGAGTGATGCAAAGGCTCACGAGTGGGATGCAGAGGCTCATGAGAGGGATGCAGAGGCTCAAGAGCATGATGCAGAGGCTTAAGAGACGGATGCAGAGGCTCATGAGAGGGACGCAGAGGCTCAAGTGAGGGATGCAGAGGCACATGAGAGGGACGCAGAGGCTCTTGGGAGTGATGCAGAGGCTCCAGAGAGGGATGCAGAGGCTTAAGAGAGTGATGCAAAGGCTCAAGAGAGGGATGCAGAGCCTTAAGAGAGGGATGCAGAGGCTCAAGAGAGGGATGCAGAAGCTTAAGAGAGTGATGCAAAGGCTCAAGAGAGGGATGCAGAGGCTCATGAGAGGGATGCAGAGGCTCAAGAGATGGATGCAGGAGCTCAAGAGAGAGATGCAGAGGCTCAAGAGATTGATTCAGAGGCTTACGAGAGTGATGCAGAGGCTCAATAGAGTGATTCAGAGGCCTACGAGAGTGATGCAGAGGCTTAAGAGAGTGATACAGAGGCTTAAAAGACGGATGAAGAGGCTCATGAGTGGGATGCAGAGGCTAAAGTGAGGGATGCAGGGCACAAGAGAGGGACGCAGAGGCTCTTGAGAGTAATGCAGAGGCTCCAGAGAGGGATGCAGAGGCTTAAGAGAGTGATGCAAAGGCTCAAGAGAGGGATGCAGAGGCTCATGAGAGGGATGCAGAGGCTCAAGAGATGGATGCAGGAGCTCAAGAGAGATGCAGAGGCTCAAAAGAGTGATTCACAGGCTTACGAGAGAGATGCAGAGGCTAAATAGAGTGATTCCGAGGCCTACGAGAGTGATGCAGAGGCTTAAGAGAGTGATGCAGAGGCTTAAAAGACGGATGAAGAGGCTCATGAGTGGGATGCAGAGGCTAAAGTGAGGGATGCAGAGGCACAAGAGAGGGACGCAGAGGCTCTTGAGAGTAATGCAGAGGCTCCAGAGAGGGATGCAGAGGCTTAAGAGAGGGATGCAGAGGCTAAAGAGAGGGATGCAGAGGCTAAAGAGGGGATGCAGAGGCTTAAGAGAGTGATGCAAAGGCTCAGGAGAGGGATGCAGAGGCTCATGAGAGGGATACAGGAGTTTAAGAGTGGGATGCAGAGGCTCAAGAGAGTGATGCAGACGCTTAAGAGAGGGATGCAGAGGCTCAAGAGAGTGATGTTGAGGCTCAAGAGAATGATGAAGAGGCTCAAGAGAGTGCTGCAGAGGCGCAAGAGAGGGATGCTGAGGCTCCAGAGAGGGATGCAGAGGGTGAAGAGAGAGATGCAGAGGCTTAAGAGAGTGATTCAGAGGCTCAAGAGATTGATGCATAGGCTGAAGAGAATGATGTAGAGGCTTAAGAGAGGGATGCAGAGGCTCAAGAGAATGATGCAGAGGCTCAAGAGAGTGATGCAGAGGATCAAGAGAGGGATGCTAAGGCTCCAGAGAAAATAAATAAAATGATGCAAACACATAATTGATTAGAAATTAACCTTAAATACTTCATTTTCAATCAACTATTTGTTTCTCGTTAAAATACTGAGTAAGATATTGAAATGGGAGAAGTTCTGTTTTTATTGCATATATCGACGTTTCAGCCAGATTAGAGCGGTTTTACGTGTACATCTTCCATCGGTAATATAAACGGAAAATCAGGAACATTTTAGTTAATTCTAATGAAAACACATTGATTTTTATCATTTGTATTGGAAACAACATTGACATATGTCTTTTTTTGGATCTAAATAATACGAAACCTCGCTCTATGATTTGAAGTTAAAGTCCTCAAATATTGTAAAATAGTGACTTTTTTCACGTTTTTTATTTAGTGTGATTTTACGTAAATACATTCGTTTTTACCAATTATTCGATACTACTTCATGTTTTCCCACGATATGTGATTTGGCCTTCATATCTCAGAATTTCGCAAATTTTGAATTTTTATCAAGTTTCTTGCATTTTGTTTTGTACTAAAAATCATCGAATTTGGCATATTTTGACGTTTATCATCCCCATTTCCTTTATGTGATTTAAACAAAATATCATCGAATATGGCATTATTTGTCGTTTTTCCACGTTCTTGTGAATTTTCAGTTTTTTAGTATTAATTCATTAAATATACAATAAAAATGTGATGCAAATACATAATTGATTAGATAATAACCTTAAATACTTTATTTTCAATCATCTATTTGTTTGTCGCTAAAGTACTGAGTAAGATATTGAAAAGGGGAGAAGTTCGGTTTTTAATGCATATATCAACTTTTCAGCCGGAATAGTGTGGTTATACGTGTACATCTTCCATCGGTAATATAAACTGAAAATCAGGAACATTTTAGTTAATTCTAATGAAAACACATTGATTTTTATCATTTGTATTGGAAACAACATTGTCATATGTCTTTTCTTGGATCTATATAATACGAAACCTCGCTCTATGATTCGAAGTTAAAATCCTCAAATTTGGTATAATAGTGACTTTTTCACGTTCATCATTTAGTTTGATATTACGTAAATATATTCATTTTTTTACCCATATTTCGATACTATTTCATGTAGTATCACGATATGTGATTTAGCCTTCAAATCTCAAAATTTCGCAAAATATTCCATTTTAAGCAAGTTTTCTTGCATTTTGTTTCGTACTAAAAATCATCGAATTTAGTAATATTTTGACTATTATCATCCCCCTCTTTTCCTTTATGTGATATAAACAAAATATCATCGAATTAGGCAATATTTTGCCGTTTTTCCCCGTTTTTGTGAATTTTCAGTTTATTGTTATTAATTCATTAAATATACAATAAAAATGATGCAAACACATAATTGATTAGATAATAACCTTAAATACTTCATTTTCAATCATCTATTTGTTTCTCGTTAAAATACTGAGTAAGATATTGAAAAGGGGAAAGTTCGGTTTTTATTGCATATATCGATTTTTCAGCCGGAATAGAGCGGTTTTTCGTGTACATCTTCCATCGGTAATATAAACGGAAAATCAGGAACATTTTAGTTAATTCTAATGAAAACACATTGATTTTTATCATTTGTATTGGAAACAACATTGTCATATGTCTTTTCTTGGATCTAAATAATACGAAACCTCGCCTCATGATTCGAAGTTAAAATCATCATATTTGGTATAATAGTGACTTTTTTCACGTTTTTCATGTAGTTTGATATTACGTAAATATATTCATTTTTACCAATATTTCGATACTATTTCATATAGTATCACGATATGTGATTTGGCCTTCAAATCTTAGAATTTCGCATAATATTGCATTTTAAGCAAGTTTTCTTGCATTTTGTTTCGTACGAAAAATCATCGAATATAGCAATATTTTCACGTTTATCATCCCCTTTTCGTTTATGTGATTTAAACAAAGTATCATCGATATAAGCAATATTTTACCGTTTTTCCACGTTTTTGTGAATTTTCCGTTTATTGTTATTAATTCATTAAATATAAGATAAAAATGATGCAAACACATAATTGATTACAAATTAACCTTAAATACTTCATTTTCAATCAACCATTTGTTTCTCGTTAAAATACTGAGTAAGATATTGAAAAGGGGAGAAGTTCTGTTTTTATTGCATATATAGACGTTTCAGCCGGATTGGAGCGGTTTTACGTGTACATCTTCCATCGGTAATATAAACGGAAAATCAGGAACATTTTAGTTAATTCTAATGAAAATAAATTGATTTTAATCATTTGTATTGAAAACAAATATCTCTCTTGAGTCTCTGCATCACTCTCTTAAGCCTCTGCATCTCTCTCTTCAGCCTCTGCTTCTCTCTCTGGAGCCTCTGCATCCCTCTCTGAAGCCTGAGCATCCCTCTCTTGAGCCTCTGCATCTCTCTTTTGAGCCTCTGCATCCCTCTCTTGAACTCCTGCATCTTTCTCGTGAGCCTCTGCATCCCTCTCATGAGCCTTGCATCACGCTCTTAAGCCTCTGCATCCCTCTCTTGAGCCTCTGCATCACTCTCAAAAGCCTATGCATCCCTTGCTTGTGCCTCTGCATCCCTCACTTGAGCTTCTGCATCCCTCTCCTGAGCCTCTGCATCCCTCTCTTGAGCCTCTGCATCCCTCTCTTGAACTCATGCATCCCTCTCGTGAGCCTCTGCATCCCTCTCGTGAGCCTCTGCATCCCTCTCATGAGCTTTGCATCACTCTCTTAAGCCTCTGCATCCCCTCTCTTCAGCCTCTGCATCACTCTCACGAGCCTATGCATCCCTTTCTTGTGCCTCTGCATCCCTCACTCGAGCCTCTGCATCATTCTCCTTAGCGTCTGCATCACTCTCTTGAGCCCCTGCATCACTCTCTTGAGCCTCTGCATCCCTCTCTTCAGCCTCTGCATCACTCTCACAAGCCTATGCATCCCTCTCTTGTGCCTCTGCATCCCTCACTTGAGCCTCTGCATCCCTCTTTTCAGCCTCTGCATCCCTCTCTTGAGCCTCTGCATCATTCTCCTTAGCGTCTGCATCACTCTCTTGAGCCCCTGCATCACTCTCTTGAGCCTCTGCATCCCTCTCTTCAGCCTCTGCATCACTCTCACGAGCCTATGCATCCCTCTCTTGTGCCTCTGCATCCCTCACTTGAGCCTCTGCATCCCTCTCTTCAGCCTCTGCATCCCTCTCTTGAGCCTCTGCATCATTCTCCTTAGCGTCATCCCACTCTTAAGCCTCTACATCATTCTCTTGAGCTTCGGCATCCCTCTCTTGAGCCTTTGCATCACTCTCTTAAGCCTCTGCATCCTTCTCTTGAGCCTCTGCATCACTCTCAAGTGCCTCTGCATCTTTCTCTTGTGCCTCTGCATCCCTCACTTTAGCCTTTGCATCCCTCTCTTGAGCCTCTGCATCCCTCTCATGAGCCTCTGCATCTCTCTCTTGTGCCTTTACATCACTCGCTTAAGCCTCAGCATCCCTCTCTTGAACTCCTGCATCCCTCTCAGGAGTTCTGCATCCCTCACATGAGCCTTTGCATCACCCTCTCAAGCCTCTGCATCCCTCTCTTGAGCCTCTGCGTCACTCTCAAGAGCCTCTGCATCACTCTCTTCAGCCTCTGCATCCCTCTCTTGAACCTCTGCATCACTCTTTTCAGCCTCTGCATCACTCTTTTGAGCCTCTACATCCCTCTCCTGAGACTTTGCATCCCTCTCTTAAGCCTCTGCATCACTCCCTTGAGACTCTGCATCACTATCTTGAGCCTCTGCATCACTCTCTTGAGCCTCTGCATCCTTCTCTTAAGCCTCTGCATCTCTCTCTTGATCATCTGCATCACTCTCGTAAGCCTCTGCATCACTCTCCTGACCCTCTGCATAACTCTCTTGAGCCTCTGCATCACTCTCTTGAGCCTCCGCATCCCTCTCTTGAGCTTCTGCAACACTCTCCTCAGCCTCTGCATCACTCTCTTAAGCCTCTGCATCACTCTCGTAAGCCTCTGCATCCCTCACTTTAGCCTCTGCATCCCTCTCAGGAGCCTCTGCATCTCTCTCTTGTGCCTTTACATCACTCGCTTAAGCCAAAGCATCCCTCTCTTTAACTCCTGCATCCCTCTCAGGAGTTCTGCATCCCTCACATGAGCCTTTGCATCACCCTCTCAAGCCTCTGCATCCCTCTCTTGAGCCTCTGCGTCACTCTCAAGAGCCTCTGCATCACTCTCTTCAGCCTCTGCATCCCTCTCTTGAGCCTCTGCATCACTCTTTTCAGCGTCTGCATCACTCTTTTGAGCCTCTACATCCCTCTCTTGAGACTCTGCATCCCTCTCTTAAGCCTCTGCATCACTCCCTTGAGCCTCTGCATCACTATCTTGAGGCTCTGCATCACTCTCTTGAGCCTCTGCATCTTTCTCTTAAGCCTCTGCATCTCTCTCTTGATCATCTGAATCACTCTCGTAAGCCTCTGCATCACTCTCTTGACCCTCTGCATAACTCTCTTGAGCCTCTGCATCACTCTCTTGAGCCTCTGCATCCCTCTCTTGAGCCTCTGCAACACTCTCCTCAGCCTCTGCATCACTCTCTTAAGCCTCTGAATCCCTCTTTTGAAGCCTCTGCATCACTCTCTCGAGCCTCTGCATCACTCTCTTGATCCTCTGCATCACTCTCCTGAGCCTCTGCATCACTCTCTTGAGCCTCTGCATCACTCTCTAGAGCCTCTGCATCACTCTCTTCAGCCTCACTAGAAAATATGGCTCAAGTGTCGAACTTGGGATTTTTTGGATACTTTGAATCACTCACTGAAACCTCTAATCACTCACTTAATCCTCTGCATCACTCTCGTAAGCCTCTGAATCACTCTCTTAAACCTCTGCATCCCTCTCTTGATCCTCTGGATCACTCGCTTGAGCCGCTGCATAACTCTCATGAGCCTCCGCAACGCACTCTTCAGCCTCTGCATCACTCTCTTCAGCCTCTGCATCACTCTCTTAATCCTCTGCATCACTCTCTTAAGCCTCTGCATCACTCTCGTAAGCCTCTGCATCACTCTCTTAATTCTCTGCATCACTCTCTTCATCCTCTGTATCCCTCTCTTAAGCCTCTGCATCACTCTCTTAAGCCTCTGCATCACTCTCATAAGCCTCTGAATCACTCTATTGGGCCTCTTCATCATTCTCCTGAGCCTCTGAATCCCTCTATTAAGCCTCTGCATCCCTCTCTTAAGCCTCTGCATCCCTCTCTTGAACTCCTGCATCCCTCTCATGAGCCTCTGCATCCCTCTCTTGAGCCTTTGTATCACTCTCTTATGCCTCTGCATCCCTCGCATGAGCCTCTGCATCCCTCTTGTGTGCCTCTGCATCCCTCACTTGAGCCTCTGCATCCGTCTCTTCAGCCTCTGCATCCCTCTCTTGAGCCTCTGCATCCCTCTCCTAAGCCTCTGCATCACTCTCGTAAGCCTCTGAATCACTCTCTTGAGCCTCTGCATCACTCTCTTGAGCCCCTGCATCCCTCTCTTCAGCCTCTGCATCCCTCTCTTGAGCCTATAAATCATTCTCTTAGGCCTCTGCATCACTCTCTTGAGCCTCTGCATCACTCTCTTGAGCATCTGCATCCCTCTCTTAAGCCTCTGCATCACTCTCTTGAGCCTGTGCATCCCTCTCATGAGCCTCTGCATCCCTCTCTTGAACTCCAGCATCCCTCTCATGAGCCTCTGCATCCCTCTCTTGAGCCTTTGTATCACTCTCTTGAACCCCTGCATCCCTCTCATGAGCCTCTGCATCCCTCTCTAGAGCCTTTGCATCTCTCTCTTAAGCCTCTGCATCCCTCTCTAGAGCCTCTGCATTACTCTCAAGAGCCTCTGCATCCATCTCTTCAGATTCTGCATCCCTCTCTTGAGCCTCTGCATCCCTCTCTTCAGCCTCTGCATCCGTCTCTTAAGCCTCTGCATCACTCTCTTAAGCCTCTGCATCACTCTCGTAAGCCTCTGAATCACTCTCTTGAGCCTCTGCATCACTCTCTTGAGCCCATGCATCCCTCGCTTCAGCCTCTGCATCACCCATTTAGGCCTCTGCATCCGTCTCTTGAACCCCTGCATCCCTTTCTTGAGCCTCTGCACCGCTCTATTGAGCCTCTCCAGTCCGCTCCTAAACCTCTGCATCACTCTTTTAAGCCTCTGCATCACTCTCGTAAGCCTCTGCCTCATTCTCTTGAGCCTCTGCATCCCTCACTTGAGCCTCTGCATCACTCTCTTGAGCCTCTGCATCCCTCTCTTGAGCCTCTGCATCACTCTCTTGATCCTCTGCATCAGTCTCGTAAACCTCTGCATCACTCTCTTGAGTCTCTGCATAACTCTTTTTAGCCTCAGCATCACTCTCTTGAGCCTCTGCATCACTCTCTTGAGCCTCTGCATCACTCTCTTAAGCCTCTACATCCTTCTCTTTTGCCTGTGCATCACTATCTTGAGCCTCTACATCACTCTATTGAGCATCTGCATCACTCTCTTGAGCCTCTACAACACTCTCAGGCTCAAGAGAGTGATGCAGAGGCTCAAGAGAGTGATGCATAGGCTAAAAGAGTTATGCAGAGACTTAAGAGAGTGATGGAGAGGTTTACGTGAGTGATGCAGAGGATCAAGAGAGTGATGCAGAGGCTTAAGAGAGGGATGCAGAGGCTCAAGTGCGGGATGCAGAGGCTCAAGAGAGGGATGTAGGAACTAAGGAGAGTGATGCAGAGGCTCAAGAGAGTGATTCAGAGGCTCAAGAGAGTGATGCAGATGATCAAGAGAGGGAGGCAGAGGCTTAAGAGAGGGATGCATAGGCTTGGGAGAATTATGTAGAGGATTAAGAGAGGGATGCAGAGGCTCAAGAGAATGATACTGTGGCTCAAGAGAGTGATGCAGAGGATCAAGAGAGTGATGCAGAGGCATAAGAGAGTGATGCAGCGGATCAAGAGAGTGATGCAGAGGCTCAAGAGAGTGATGCAGAGGATCAAGAGAGTGAAGCAGAGGCTCAAGAGAGTGATGCAGAGGATCAAGAGAGGGAATCAGAGGCTTAAGAGAGTGATGCGGAGGCTTAAGAGAGTGATGCAGAGGCTTACGAGAGTGTTGCAGAGGCTCAAGAGAGGGATGCAGAGGATCAAGAGAGTGATGCAGAGGCTCAAGAGAATTATGCAGAGGCTCAAGAGAGTGATGCAGAGGCTTAGGAGAATGATGCATTGGCTCAAGAGAGTGATGCAGAGGCTTAAGAGAGTGATGCAGAGGCTTAAGAGAGGGATGCAGAGGCTCAAGAGAGGGATGCAGAGGCTCAAGAGAGGGATGCAGTGGCTCAATCCCAAGCATAGGCTTGGGATAGTGATGCAAAAGCTCAAGAGAGGCACTATCCCAAGCATAGGCTTGGGATAGTGATGCAAAAGCTCAAGAGAGGGATGCAGAGGCTCATAAGAGGGATGCAGGAGTTCAAGAGAGGGATGCAGAGGCTCAAGAGAGTGATGCAGAGGCTTAAGAGAGGGATGCAGAGGCACAAGAGAATGATGACGAGGCTAAAGAGAGTGCTGCAGAGGCTCAAGAGAGGGATGCTGAGGCTCCAGAGAGGGATGCAGAGGCTCCAGAGAGTGATGCAGAGGCTGAATAGAGAGATGCAGAGGCTTAAGAGTGTGACGCAGAGGCTCAAGAGAGTGATGCAGAGGCTCAAGAGAATGATGTAGAGGCTTAAGAGAGGGATGCAGAGGCTCAAGCGAATGATGCAGAGGCTGTAGAGAGTGATGCAGACGACCAAGAGAGGGATGCAGAGGCTTAAGAGAGTGATGTATAGGCTCAAGAGAGTGATGCAGAGGCTCAAGAGAGTGATGCAGAGGCTCCGGAGAGTGATGCAAAGGCTCAAGAGAGTGATGCAGAGGCTCAAGAGAGTGATGCAGAGGGTCTAGAGAGTGATGCAGAGGCTCAAGAGAGTGATGCAGAGGATCATGAGCGTGATGCAGAGGCTCGAGAGAATGATGCAGAGGCCTCAAGAGAGGGATTCAGAGGCTTAAGAGAGTGATGCAGAGGCTGTAGAGAGTGATTCAGAGGCTTACGAGAATGATGCAGAGGCTTAAGAGAGTGATGCAGAGGCTTAAGTGACGGAAGCAGAGGCTCAAGAGAGGGACCAGAATGAATGAAACTCTGCTGATTTTCGTTTACGCTATCACCGGGGATCGAACTTTGACCCTAGGATTACGAGTCGAGAGCACTGTCCACTCAGCTATAAAGCCCCCTAGTGTGTGTATTGGTGCAAAAGATAATTTGGGAAGGTTAATGGAAAGGAATGATGTTTGTGGCCTGGAAGGCGCTGGAAGAGGGTTGCCAGTTATGAATTTAAATTATAAATTTATTAGGAATGGATATATATATGCAAAAGACGTTGTGAGAGATAGAGAGATAGTAAGGAAAGTGTTTCTGACTGAGGTTAGGTTCTGTGTGATTGACTTGTATGTTAGGAAAAAGAATATTTATCAGAAATATAGATGTTCTTTAGAAATGTTTGTTTGCAAATAGTTGCAAATTATTGGGTAAAAAGCCAATGGTTACCGTACCTGGAACAAACACACGTGAGCACAATTAGTCGACGGGGGTCAGAGAGAGAGTGAACAGCGAAACAGTAACAAAAAATGTGACAATAATGGGAAACCCATTATTAACACTAAACGCGTGCATACGTACATATGTCAATCGATTTACATAAATAAACATTCACAAATATGTACCTTTAAAATGGACACATACAGATAATTACCGAACACATGTCAGTTTAATTACAGGTATACATGAACACATATAGCTTCACGTGTCTGTCGGTCATGACAATAGTACACATGGATACGAACACAAAATAGTTCATTATCAACTAGTGTGTGTGTGTGTGTGTGTGTATGTATTCTCACCTGGTTCTGTTTGCAGGGGTTGAGCTCTGGCTCTTTGGTCCCGCCTCTGTGTGTGTGTGTGTGTGTGTGTGTGTGTGTGTGTGTGTGTGTGTGTGTGTGTGTGTGTGTGTGTGTGTGTATGTGTGTGTGTGTGTGTGTGTGTGTGTGTGTGGTGTGTGTGTGTGTGTGTGTGTGTGTGTGTGTGTGTGTGTGTGTGTGTGTGTGTGTGTGTGTGTGTGTGTGTGTGTGTGTGTGTGTGTGTGTGTGTGTGTGTGTGTGTGTGTGTGTGTGTGTGTGTGTGTGTGTGTGTGGTGTGTGTGTGTGTGTGTGTGTGTGTGTGTGTGTGTGTGTGTGTGTGTGTGTGTGTGTGTGTGTGTGTGTGTGTGTGTGTGTGTGTGTGTGTGTGTGTGTGTGTGTGTGTGTGTGTGTGTGTGTGTGTGTGTGTGTGTGTGTGTGTGTGTGTGGTGTGTGTGGTGTGTGTGTGTGTGGTGTGTGTGTGTGTGTGTGTGTGTGTGTGTGTGTGTGTGTGTGTTTTATCTTTATATTTACTATATGTATCTGCAGAATCGAGTTATTAGCTCTTAGACCTCGCCTATCAAATAAATATATTTATCCTCTTTTATATCTACTACATCTATTTCTCTCTAACTAACACACACACACACACACACACACACATACACACACACACACACAAACTGGAGGCCTAGCGTCTAAATGGAGAGAGTTCGATGGATATAATCCTAATGGTCCCCGATCGAATCCCGGTTGATGCAATTGCAAATCGAAAGATATTCTTTAACCTGATTCGACTGTTCACCTAGCACAAATGTATCCATCAATGTATCCATCTATCTATCTACTTATATCTGTCAATCCATCAATCTATCTTCCCATTAAACCAATCATTTATCATTATATACATCTATCTATCCATGTATCCGTCCATCAACTCATCTTTCTATCCATCCATCTAGTCATCTGTCTTTCCGTCCATCAACTCATATATGCATCCGTCTATCCGTCATATATATATTTAGCAATCAATGTATCCATCCATCTATCAACCTATATAAATTTTCCATTAATCTATCTATTTATCATAACCATCTATCAACACCCTCCTAACTCCCTCTCCTATTTTACTACCAAACTCCCTCCTCTCGTTCTGACACCTTTTCCTTCCCTTTTCCCTCGCATAAACCTGCTCATCCTCCATCCTTCTGTCCTTCCCACTCCCGCCCCTATCCCATCCCGCCCTTCCCTTCGTCTTCCCTCTTACCGCAGATCCATCCCTTCGTTCTCATTCCTTCCGCCGCTTCTCACTCTCGCCCTTCCCTCTGTTTTCCTCCCTCCTGTTGCTAGTCCTTCCCTTCGTTCACTCACCTTCCCTTCTAACCCATCATGTAGTCTTTCCTGCCGCCGCCAGCCCTTCCCATCGTCCTCCCTCCTACATCACACTCTCTGCCCCCCTTCCTGCACCTCCTTCACTCCCACTTCATCCCTTTTTCACATGTACCACTCCCCCTGTTCCCCCCCTCTTCATCCTTCTTTCACCTGCACCTCTCCCCCTGTTCCCCCCTCTTCATCCCTGTTTCACCTGCACCTCTACCCCTGTTCCCCCCCTCTTCATCCCTGTTTCACCTGAACCTCTTCCTCTGTTCCCCCTCTTCATCCCTGTTTCACCTGCACCTCTCCCCCTGTTCCCCCTCTTCTTCCCTGTTTTACCTGAACCTCTTCCCCTGTTCCCCCTCTTCATCCCTGTTTCACCAGCACCACTCCTCCTGTTCCCCCCTCTTCATCCCAGTTTCACCTGCTCCTCTCCCCCTGTTCCCCCACTTCATCCTTATTTCACCTGCACCCCTCCCCCTGTTCCCCCTCTTCATCCCTGTTTCACCTGCACCACTCCCCTGTTCCCCCTTCTCATGCCTGTTTCACCTGCACCACTCCCCCTGTTCCCCTCTCTTTGGGATGAAGAGCCCTCCTGTCTGTCTGGCTTCGAATCCTTCATGGGTGTGGAATTTTCAATTGCATATCGGCTTGGGGACCATTCAGTCTTGTTCCCAAGCCATATATTGTTATATATATATATATATATATATATATAATATATATATATATATATTATATATATATATATATATATATATATATATATATATATATATATATATATGTGAGAGAACTCGTGTCCAGCTTATAAGCCTATACTTGCATAAACCACAAGTGAAGATTAACAATCTTTTGGACAACACCCACCTATAAAGCAGTCTTGTGAAAGAGATTATATGTTCCTTAATGGAGCCCTGTTGTTTATGCATCGTTAAACGCCTAGAAAGAAATGTTGTTGTCTTGCCTATATACTGGGGTTTTTGGAGCTTACAGTCCCCAAGTGGGCATTTGAAGGCATAGACGACGTTGGTCTCTTTTAAAGCGTTCTGCTTTGTGTCTGGAGAGTTTCTCATGAGTAGGCTGGCCGTTTTTCTGGTTTTATAGTAAATCGTCAGTTGTATCCTCTGAATTTTGTCTGTAGGGATAACGTTTCTATTAACAATATCTTTCAGGACCCTTTCCTCCGTTTTATGAGCTGTGGAAAAGAAGTTCCTGTAAAATAGTCTAATAGGTTCCTGTAAAATAGTCTATAGGTGTTGTGTTAGTTGTCTCTTCAGAGGTTGCATGGCGTTTCACTTTCCTTCTTATGATGTCTTCGACGAAACCATTGGAGAAGCCGTTGTTGACTAGGACCTGCCTTACCCTACAGAGTTCTTCGTCGACTTGCTTCCATTCTGAGCTGTGGCTGAGAGCACGGTCGACATATGCGTTAACAACACTTCTCTTGTACCTGTCTGGGCAGTCGCTGTTGGCACTTAGGCACATTCCTATGTTCGTTTCCTTAGTTTAGACTGCAGTGTGGAAACCTCCGCTCTTTTCCATGACTGTTACATCTAGAAAGGGCAGCTTCCCATCCTTTTCCATCTCGTAAGTGAAACGCAGCACGGAACTCTGCTCAAATGCCTCCTTCAGCTCCTGCAGATGTCTGACATCAGGTACCTGTGTAAAAATGTCGTCAACATACCTGCAGTATATGGCCGGTTTCAAGTTCATGTCGACTAAGACTGATAAATAACAAACTTATGTCGACTAAGACTGACAAATATTGATAAATTCGATGATTTTTAGTACAAAACAAAATTCAAGAAAACTTGCTTAAAATGCAAAATATGCGAAATTCTGAGATTTGAAGGCCAAATCACATATCGTGAGAAAACATGAAGTAGTATCGAAATATAAGTAAAAACGAATATATATACGTAAAATCACACTACATGAATAACGTGAAAAAAGTCACTATATTACCATATATGAGGATTTTAACTTCAAATCATAGAGCGAGGTTTCGTATTATTTAGATCCAAGAAAAGACATATGACAATGTTGTTTCAAATACAAATGATAAAAATCAATGTGTTTTCATTAGAATTAACTAAAATGTTCCTGATTTTCCGTTTGTATTACCGATGGAAGATGTACACGTAAAACCGCTCTAATCCGGCTGAAACGTCGATATATGCAATAAAAACAGAACTTCTCCCCTTTTCAATATCTTACTCAGTATTTTAACGAGAAACAAATAGTTGATTGAAAATGAAGTGTTTAAGGTTAATTTCTAATCAATTATGTGTTTGCATTATTTTTATCGTATATTTAATGAATTAATAGCAATAAACTGAAAGTTCACAAAAAACGTGGAAAAACAGCAAAATATTGCCTAATTCGATGATATTTTGTTTATATCACATAAAGGAAAAGGGGATGATAAACGTCAAAATATTGCTGATTTCGATGATTTTTAGTACGAAACAAAATGCAAGAAAACTTGCTTAAAATGCAATATTATGCGAAAATCTGATATTTGAAGGCCAAATCACATATCGTGATACTACATGAAATAGTATCGAAATATTGGTAAAAATGAATATATTTACGTAATATCAAACTACATAAATCGTGAAAAAAGTCATTATTATACCAAATTTGAGGATTTTAACTTCGAATCATAGAGCGACGTTTCGTATTTTTTAGACCCTAGAAAAGACGTATAAAGATGTTGCTTCCAATACAAATGATAAAAATCAATGTGTTTTCATTAAAATTAACTAAAATGTTCTTGATTTTCGGTTTATATTACCGATGGAAGATGTACACGTAAAACCGTTCTACTCCGGCTGAAACGTCGATATATGCAAAAACAACAGAACTTCTTCCCTTTTCAATATCTTACTCAGTATTTTAACGAGAAACAAATAGATGATTGAAAATGAAGTATTTAAGGTTATTTTTTGATCAATTATGTGTTTGCATAATTTTTATCTTATATTTAATGAATTAATAACAATAAACTGAAAATTCACAAAAACGTGGAAAAACGGCCTAATTCGATGATATTTTGTTTAAATCACATAAAGGAAAAGGGGGTGATAAAGGTCAAAATATTGATAAATTCGATGATTTTTTGTACAAAACAAAATACAAGAAAACTTGCTTAAAATGCAAAATTTGCGAAATTCTGAGATTTGAAGGCCAAATCACATATCGTGAGAAAACATGAAGTAGTATCGAAATATTGGTAAAAACGAATATATATACGTAAAATCACACTACATGAATAACGTGAAAAAAGTCACTATATTACCATATATGAGGATTTTAACTTCAAATCATAGAGCGAGGTTTCGTATTATTTAGATCCAAGAAAAGACATATGACAATGTTGTTTCAAATACAAATGATAAAAATCAATGTGTTTTCATTAGAATTAACTAAAATGTTCCTGATTTTCCGTTTATATTACCGATGTAAGATGAACACGTAAAACCGCTCTAATCCGGCTGAAACGTCGATATATGCAATAAAAACAGAACTTCTCCCCTTTCCAATATCTTACTCAGTATTTTAACGAGAAACAAATAGTTCACTGAAAATGGAGTGTTTAAGGTTAATTTCTAATCAATTATGTGTTTGCATCATTTTTATCGTATATTTAATGAATTTAAACACACTGGCAGGGGCCTCCAGCAACACATTGGCAGAGGTCTCCAGCAACACACTGGCAGGGGTCTCCAGCAACACACTGGCAGGGGTCTCCAGCAACACACTGACAGGCCTGTCCCGACGCGACGCTTTACCCGATTATTTACCCGACGATTTACCCGACGCTTTCCCCAACGCTTTACCCGACGATTTACATGACAATTTACCCGACGCTTTTCCCGACGATTTACCCGACGATTTACCCGACGATTTACCAGATGATTTACCTGACGGTTTACCCGACGATTATGTTCAGTCCGACCATTTACTTTTCATTTATGGTATGGCAAAAGTAAAGACGATTATGGTCGACGAACATGTTCGGATAGAACATGTTCTTAACCCGGATAAACCTGCGTTCGAGCCTGTCGCAACCGATGCAACTACAGGGCACAGATAGATTTCTGTGATGTCCTCTCCTGTAGGAGCATCAGTTTCGATAGATTCTATGGATAGCCGAAGATTGATTGACGTCAATCAATATCAAATATCATATAACATCAAATCAATCATATAATCATATAATATCAAATATAAAATCAAAACAATAAATGGTTTTACCATTTATTTTCTTTTATGATCGGTCCATTTACCCGACCCGACGATTTACCCGACGGTTTACTCGACGATTTACTCGACAGTTTACAATGACGGTTTACCCGAAGGTTTACTCGACGGTTTACCCGAAGGTTTACTCGACGGTTTACAATGACGATTTACCCGACGGTTTACAATGACGATTTACCCGACGGTTTACAATGACGGTTTAACGGACGGTTTACAATGACGGTATAACCGATGGTTTACCCGACGGTTTACAAAGACGGTTTACCTGCCGCTTTACCCTGACAGTTTACCCGACGTGTTTAGTTTACAGTTTTCACGTCAGTTATCATGAGAACAGAATTTAGACTATTTTATTTTATTTTATTTATTCGACGACTTACACGACGGGTAAACCCCGTCGGGTTTACCTGTCGGGTTTACCCGTTTTTACACTGGTAAAAAACGGGTAAAAATTATCCGACGATTTACGCGACGATTTATCCGACGATTTACGCGACGATTTATCCGACGATTACGCGACGATTTACGCGACAATTTACGCGACGATTTACCCGACGATTTACGCGGCGATTATGTTCGGTGACGATTCATTCGGCGATTTATTTATTCATTTTTATTTATTTAGTTATTTTTTTTTATTTTCATTTTTTATTTTTTATTTATATGTATTTATGCTTTATTCGTTATTATTCATTCGGCGATACATTCGGCAATACATTCGGCGCGTTATTTATTCAATTTTATGACCCGACCTGACCCGACCCGACCTGACCCGACACGACCTGACCCGACACGACCTGACCCGACACGACCTGACCCGACACGACCTGACCCGACACGACCTGACCCGACACGACCTGACCCGACACGACCTGACCCGACACGACCTGACCCGACACGACCTGACCCGACACGACCTGACCCGACACGACCTGACCCGACACGACCCGACCCGACACGACCCGACCCGACACGACCCGACCCGACCCGACCCGACCCGACACGACCCGACCCGACACGACCTGACCCGACACGACACGACGTGACACGACACGACGTGACACGACCTGACACGACACGACCTGACACGACCTGACACGACACGATCTGGCACAACACGACCTGACACGACACGACCTGACACGACACGACCTCGCCTTACCTAATCTAACTCGGGTCCAGGTGTGGGTCCGTGGGCCCCCGGACTTCCACCCTTCCCCACATCCCAGGGTCAGGTCAGGTCAGGTCAAGTTTTAGCTACCCAGAGACCTCACAGTCGAGATGGACGGACGCAGCTACAGGACGGGACACACACAAATCTGTGCCCTGTAGTTACACCGTTTTGACAGACTCGAACACACGTCAGTTCTCATGAGAACAGATTCCCATCCGACTAGGCCATTCTGGGGTCGCCAAGTTTTCCAAAGCTGGTTCTTATATTTATATTGAGTAATTTGGTAACATGTCGTCGGCGGTTTAATGCTCCAATATTCCAGCTGAACAAATATATATTTGGCTGCAACAGTTAACTTTGATACGTTTGAGTAAATAATATCTGTAATTATTGTATTTGGGCGTTAATAAACAGGGTAAAGCTCCGACGTAAAATTGCCTGGCGTGGATGGGTTTTTGTTTGGGCTATTTGAGGAGGAGGAGGAGGATGACGTCTTGACTGGAAGCTGAAGGGGGAGTGTGAAGCCCAGAAGGAGACCAACACGTTGATAACTTAGACATTGTTAACGTTGTATGTTATGCCTGTTTCTTTCTCTGTATTTCTGCCTCTCTCGCTCTCCCATGATACCAGTTCACAACATGCTGACTGACTCCTGGCTACCAATTTACTGCTAGGTGAACAGATGCATTTAATGAGAGGAAATATGCCCAAACATTTTATGTCGTGAACGGCTTAGTAGGCACAATTACTACCCTACCCCACGATACAACCCCACAACACCCTCTCTTAAGCCGCTACATCATTCTCTTGAGCCTCTGCATCACTCTCTTGAGCCTCTGCATCTCTCTCTTAGGCCTGTGCATCACTCTCTTAAGACTCTGCATCTCTCTCTTTAGCCTCTGCATCACTCTCTTGAGCCTCTGCATCATTCTCCTAAGCCTCTGCATCACTCTCTTTAGCCTCTGCATCACACTCTTCAGGCTCCGCAACCCTCTCTTGAGACTCTGCATCATCCTCCTAAGCCTCAGCATCACTCACTTTAGCCTCTGCATCATTCTCCTAAGGCTCTTCATCACTCTTTTGAGCCTCTGCATCACTTTTTGGAGCCTCTGCATCCCTCTCCTAATTTCGAAATTTCGAAATTGAAATTGAAATTTATTGAAATTTGATTACTTAATTGAAATTTCGACTTTTTATACCGAAAATATGCCAATTACTGAGAGCGGCGATGGGTCACATTTTGTCCACCCCCCCCCCCCCCCCCCTGCACGTTTCAAAATATCCTAAACATCCCAAATTCGTCCCTGGAGCCTTATTTTGGAGTCAAATTCTGGCTCTCTGCACGTATTCGCAGTTTGAAATTACGACTTTTTATACTGAAAATATGCCAATTACTGAAAGCAGCGATGCGTCACATTTTGCCCAAACCCTCCCTGCAGTTTCCAAAATATCATAAACATCACAAATTCGACCCTTGAGCCATATTTTGGAGCCAAATTTTGGCTTTCTGCATGTATTCGTTCTTTGAAATTACGACTTTTTATATCGAAAATATGCCAATTACTGAAAGCAGCGATGGATCACATTTTGACGAAACCCTCTCTGCAGTTTTCAAATTATCCCAAATATCCCAAATTCAACGTTTGGGCCATATTTTGGAGCCAAATTCTAGCTCTCTGCACGTATACGCAGTTTGAAATTACTACTTTTTATACCGAAAATATGTCAATTACTGAGAGCAGCGATAGGTCACATTTTGCCCAAACCTCCCCCCCCCCCTGCAGTTTTCAAAATATCCCAAACATCCCAAATTCGACGCTTGAGCCATATTTTGGAGCCAAATTCTGGCTTTCTTTGCTTATTCGCTGTTTGAAATTACGACTTTTTATACCGAAAACATGACAATTACTGAAAGCGGCGATGGATATCATTTTGCCCAAACCCTCCCTGCAGTTTTTAAAATATCCCAAACATACAAAATTCGACGTTTGAGCCATATTTTCGAGCCTAATTCGGGCTCTTTGCACGTATTCGCAGTTTGAAATTACGTCTTTTTATACCGGAAATATGCCATTTACTGAGAGCAGCGATGGATCATATTTTGCCCAAACCGTCCCTGTAGTTTTCAAAATATAGCAAACATCCCAAATGCGACGCTTGAGCCATATTTTGGAGCCAAATTCTGGCTCTCTGCATGTATTCCCAGTTTGAAATTACGACTTTTATACCGAAAATATGCCAATTACTGAAACCTGCGATGGATCACTTTTTTCCCAAACCCTCCCTGCTGTTTCCAAAATATCCCAAACATCCCAAATTCAACACTTGAGCCATATTTTGGAGCCAAGTTCTAGCTCTCTGCACGTATTCGCAGTTTAAAATTACGAGTTTTTATACCGAAAATATGCCAATTACTGAGAGCGGCGATGGATCACATTTTGCCCAAACCTTCCCTGTAGTTTTCAAAATATCCCAAACATCCTAAATTCAACCCTTGAGAATTATTTTGGAGCTAAATTCTGGCTCTCTGCATGTATTCGCAGTTTGAAATTATGACTTTTTATCCCAAACATCCCAAATTTGACGCTTGAAAATAAGCCAATTACTGAAAGCAGCGATGGGTCACATTTTGCCCAACCCCCCCGGCAGTTTGCAAAATATCCCACACATCCCAAATTCGACCCATGAGCAATATTTTGGAGCCAAATTCTGGCACTCTGCACCTATTCGCTGTTTGAAATTACGACATTTTATAACGAAAACATGACAATTACTGAAAGCGGCAATGGATCACATTTTGCCCAAACCCTCCCTGCAGTTTTAAATATATCCCAAACATCCCAAATTCGACGCTTGAGTCATAATTTGGAGCAAAATTTGTGCTCTCTGCACGTATTAGCAGTTTGAAATTATGACATTTTATACCGAAAATATGCCAATCACTGAGTGCAGCGATGGATCACATTTTGCCCAAGCAATCCCTGCTGTTTTCAAAATATCCCAAACATCCCAAGTTTGACCCTTGAGCCATATTTTGGAGCCAAATTTTGGCTTTCTGCATGTATTCGTTGTTTGAAATTACGACTTTTTATACCGAAAATATGCCAATTACTGAAAGCAGCGATGGATCACATTTTGACGAAACCCTCTCTGCAGTTATCAAATTATCCCAAACATCCCAAATTCGACCCTTGAGTCATGTTTTCGAGCCAAATTCTGGCTCTCTGCACGTATTCGCAGTTTGAATTTACGACTTTTTATACCGAAAATATGCCAATTACTGAGAGCGGCGATGGACCAAATTTTGCCCCCAACCTTCCCTGCAATTTTCAAAATATCCCAAACATCCTAAAATTGACCCTTGAGAATTATTTTGGAGCCAAATTCTGGTTCTCTTCACGTATTCGCAGTTTGAAATTACGACTTTTTATCCCAAACATCCCAAATTTGACGATTGAAAATATGCCAATTACTGAAAGAACCGATGGGTCACATTTTGCCCAAACCCCCCTGCAGCTTGCAAAATATCCCAAACATCCCAAATTCGACCCTTGAGCCATATTTTGGAATTAAATTCTGGCTTTCTGCGCGTATTCGCTGTCTGAAATTACGATTTTTTTATACCGAAAACATGACAATTACTGAAATCAGCGATGGATCACATTTTGCCCAAACCTTCCCTGCAGGTTTCAAAATATCCCAAACATCCCAAATTCGACCCTTGAGCCTTATTTTGGAGCCAAAATCAGGCTTTCTTCGAGTATTCGCAGTTTGAAATTACGAATTTTTATACCGAAAACATGACAATTACTGAAAACGGCGTTGGATCACATTTTGCCCAAACCCTCCCTGCAGTTTTCAAAATATCCCAAACATTCCAAATTCCACGCTTGAGCCATATTTTGGAGCCAAATTCGGGCTCTCTGCACGTATTCGCAGTTTGAAATTATTTCATTTTCTACCGAAAATATGCCAATTACTGATTGCGACGATGGGTCACACTTTGCCCAAACTCCCCTGCTATTTTCATAATATTTCAAGCATCCCAAATTCGACCCATGACCTATATTTTGGAGCCAAATTCTGGCTCTCTGCACGTATTCGCAGTTAAATATTACGAGTTTTTATACCGAAAATATGTCAATTACAGAGAGCGGCGATGGATCACATTTTGCCCAAACCATTCTTGTAGTTTTCAAAATATCCCAAACATCCCAAATTCGACCCTTGAGAATTATTTTGGAGCTAATTTCTGGCTCTCTTCATGTATTCGCAGTTTGAAATTATGACTTTTTATCCCAAACATCCCAAATTTGACGCTTGAAAATAAGCCAATTACTGAAAGCAGCGATGGGTCACATTTTGCCCAAACCCCCCGGCAGTTTGCAAAATATCCCAAACATCCCAAATTCGACCCATGAACTATATTTTGGAGCCAAATTCGGGCTCTCTGCACGTATTCGCTGTTTGAAATTACGACAATTTATAACGAAAACATGACAATTACTGAAAGCGGCAATGGATCACCTTTTGCCCAAACCCTCTTTGCAGTTTTAAATATATCCCAAACATCCCAAATTCGACGCTTGAGCCATAATTTGGAGCAAAATTCGGGCTCTCTGCACGTATTAGCAGTTTGAAATTATGACATTTTATACCGAAAATATGCCAATTACAGAGTGCAGCGATGGATCACATTATGCACAAGCCATCCCTGCAGTTTTCAAAATATCCCAAACATTCCAAGTTTGACCCTTGAGCCATATTTTGGAGCCAAATTTTGGCTTTCTGCATGTATTCGTTGTTTGAAATTACGACTTTTTATACCGAAAATATGCCAATTACTGAAAGCAGCGATGGATCACATTTTGACGAAACCCTCTCTGCAGTTATCAAATTATCGCAAACATTCCAAATTCGACCCTTGAGCCATATTTTGGAGCCAAATTCTGGCTCTCTGCACGTATTTGCAGTTTGAAATTACGATTTTTTTTACCGAAAAAATGCCACCTACTGAGAGCGGCGGTGGATCACATTTACCCAAACCCTCCATGCAGTTTTTAAAATATCCCAAACATCCCAAATTTGACCCTTGAGAATTATTTTGGAGCCAAATTCTGGTTCTCTGCACGTATTCGCAGTTTGAAATTACGACTTTTTATACCGAAAACATGACAATTACTGAAAGCGGCGATGTATCACATTTTGCCCAAACATTTCCTGCAGTTTTCAAAATATCCCAAACATCCCAAATTCGACGCTTGAGCCATATTTTGGAGCCAAATTCGGTCTCTCTCCACGTATTCACTGTTTGAAATTTCGACTTTTTATACCGAAAATATGCCAATTACTGAGAGCGGCGATGGGTCACATTTTGTCCTACCCCCCCCCCCCACCTGCAAGTTTCAAAATATCCCAGACATCCCAAATTCGTCCCTGGAGCCTTATTTTGGAGTCAAATTCTGGCTCTCTGCACGTATTCGCAGTTTGAAATTACGACTTTTTATACTGAAAATATGCCAATTACTGAAAGCAGCGATGCGTCACATTTTGCCCAAACCCCCTTGCAGTTTTCAAATATCCCAAACATCCTAAATTCGACCATTGGATTTTGGAGCCAAATTCTGGCTCTCTGCACGTATTCGCAGTGTGAAATTATGACTTTTATACTGAAAATATGCCAATTACGGAAAGCGGCGATGGATCACATTATTCCCAAACCCTCCCTGCAGTTTTAAAAATATCCCAAACATCCCAAATTCGACGTTTGAGCCATATTTTCGAGCCAAATTCGGGCTCATAATTGAGCCCGAATTTGGTATAATAATGACATTTTCACGTTTTTCATGTAGTTTGATATTACGGAAATATATTAATTTTTACCATTATTTCGATACTATTTCATGTAGTATCACGATATGTAATTTGACCTTCAAATCTCAGATTTTCGCATAATATTGCATTTTAAGCAAGTTTTCTTGCATTTTGTTTCGTACTAAAAATCATCGAATTCAGCAATATTTTAACTGAATTCGAAAATAACCTTAAGTACTCATCAGAAAATAACCTTAAGTACTTCATTTTCAATCATCTATTTGTTTCTCGTTAAAATACTGAGTAAGATATTGAAAAGGGGAGAAGTTCTCTTTTTATTGCATATATCGTCGTTTCAGCCGGATTAGAACGGTTTTACGTGTACATCTTCCATCGGTAATATAAACCGAAAATCAGGAACATTTTAGTTAATTTTAATGAAAACACATTAATTTTTATTATTTGTATTGGAAGCAACATCTTTATACGTCTTTTCTGGGGTCTAAAAAATACGAAACGTCGCTCTATGATTCGAAGTTAAAATCCTTCGAATTTTTATCTTCGATAAAATCCTTCCAATTTTAATTATGTGTTTGCATCATTTTTATTGCATATATAATGAAATAAAAGCAATAAACTGAAAATTCACAAAAACGTGGAAAAACGGCAAAATATTGCTTAATTCAATGATATTTTGTTTAAATCACATAAAGGAAAAGGGGATGATAAAGGTCAAAATATTGCTAAATTCGATGATTTTTAGTACAAAACAAAGTGCAAGAAAACTTGCTTAAAAATGCAAAATTTGCGAAATTCTGTGATTTGAAGGCCAGATCACATATCGTGAGAAAACATGAAGTAGTATCGAAATATTGGTAAAAACGAATATATATACGTAAAATCACACTACATGAATAACGTGAAAATAGTCACTATATTACCATATTTGAGGATTTAAACTTCAAATCATAGAGCGAGGATTCGTATTATTTAGATCCAAGAAAAGACATATGACAATGTTGTTTCAAATACAAATAATAAAAATCAATGCGTTTTCATTAGAAATAACTAAAATGTTCTTGATTTTCCGTTTATATTACCTATGGAAGATGTACACGTAAATCCGCTCTAATCCTGCTGAAACGTCGATATATGCAATAAAAACAGAACTTCTCCCCTTTTCAATATCTTACTCAGTATTTTAACGAAAAACAAATAGTTGATTGAAAATGAAGTGTTTAAGGTTAATTTCTAATCAATTATGTGTTTGCATTATTTTTATCGTATATTTAATGAATGAATAGCAATAAACTGAAAATTCACAAAAACGTGGAAAAACAGCAAAATATTGCCAAATTCGATGATATTTTCTTTATATCACATAAAGGAAAAGGGGATGATAAACGTCAAAATATTGCTGATTTCGATGATTTGTAGTACGAAACAAAATGCAAGAAAACTTGCTTAAAATGCAATATTATGCGAAAATCTGAGATTTGAAGGCCAAATCACATATCGTGATACAACATGAAATAGTATCGAAATATTGGTAAAAATGAATCTATTTACGTAATATCAAACTACATGAAAAACGTGAAAAAAGTCATTATTATACCAAATTTGAGGATTTTAACTTCGAATCATAGAGCGACGTTTCGTATTTTTTAGACCCTAGAAAAGACATATAAAGATGTTGCTTCCAATACAAATGATAAAAATCAATGTGTTTTCATTAAAATTAACTAAAATGTTCCTGATTTTCGGTTTATATTAACGATGGAAGATGTACACGTAAAACCGTTCTACTCAGGCTGAAACGTCGATATATGCAATAAAAACAGATCTTCTCCCCTTTTCAATATCTTACTCAGTATTTTAAGGAGAAACAAATAGATGATTGAAAATGAAGTATTTAAGGTTATTTTCATATCAATTATGTGTTTGTATAATTTTTATCGTATATTTAATGAATTAATAACAATAAACTGAAATTTTATTTTTCAGTTTATCATTTTAAATCAACTATTTGTTTCTCGTTAAAATACTGAGTAGGATATTGAAAAGGGGAGAAGTTCTGTTTTTATTGCATATATCGACGTTTCAGCCGGATTAGAGCGGTTTTACGTGTACATCTTCCATCGGTAATATAAACGGAAAATCAGGAACATTTTAGTTAATTCTAATTAAAACACATTGATTTTTATCATTTGTATTTGAAACAACATTGTCATATGTCTTTTCTTGGATCTTAATAATACGAAACGTCGCTCTATGATTTGAAGTTAAAATCCTCAAATATGGTAATATAGTGACTTTTTTCACGTTATTCATGTAGTGTGATTTTACGTTTTTACCAATATTTCGATACTACTTCATGACCCCTGCCAGTGTGAGCCATATTTTGGAGAGCCATATTTTGGAGCCAAATTCTAGCTCTCTGCACGTATTCGCAGTTTGAAATTACGAGTTTTTATACCGAAAATATGCCAATTACTGAGAGCGGCAATGGATCATATTTTGCCCAAACCATCCCTGTAGTTTTCAAAATATCCCAAACATCCCAAATTCGACCCTTGAGAATTATTTTGGAGCTAAATTCTGGCTCTCTGCATGTATTCGCAGTTTGAAATTATGACTTTTTATCCCAAACATCCCAAATTTGACGCTTGAAAATAAGCCAATTACTGAAAGCAGCGATGGGTCACATTTTGCCCAAACCCCCCGGCAGTTTGCAAAATATCCCAAACATCCGAAATACTACGCTTGAGCCATATTTTGAAGCCAAATTCGGGCTCTCTGCACGTATTCACTGTTTGAAATTTCGACTTTTTATACCGAAAATATGCCAATTACTGAGAGCGGCGATGGGTCACATTTTGTCCAACCCCCCCCCCCACCTGCAAGTTTCAAAATATCCCAAACATCCCAAATTCGTCCCTGGAGCCTTATTTTGGAGTCAAATTCTGGCTCTCTGCACGTATTCGCAGTTTGAAATTACGACTTTTTATACTGAAAATATGCCAATTACTGAAAGCAGCGATGCGTCACATTTTGCCCAAACCCCCTTGCAGTTTTCAAATATCCCAAACATCCTAAATTCGACCCTTGGATTTTGGATTTTGGAGCCAAATTCTGGCTCTCTGCACGTATTCGCAGTTTGAAATCATGACTTTTATACTGAAAATATGCCAATTGCAGAAAGCGGCGATGGAACACATTATTCCCAAAGCCTCCCTGCAGTTTTTAAAATATCCCAAACATCCCAAATTCGACGTTTGAGCCATATTTTCGAGCCAAATTCGGGCTCTCTGCACGTATTCGCATTTTGAAATTACGACTTTTTATACCGAAAATATGCCAATTACTGAAAGCAGCGATGGATCACATTTTGCCCAAACCCTCCCTGCAGTTTCCAAAATATCCTAAACATCACAAATTCGACCCTTGAGCCATATTTTGGAGCAAATTTTGGCTTTCTGCATGTATTCATTGTTTGAAATTACGACTTTTTATACCGAAAATATGCCAATTACTGAAAGCAGCGATGGATCACATTTTGACGAAACCCTCTCTGCAGTTTTCAAATTATCCCAAATATCCCAAATTCAACGTTTGGGCCATATTTTGGAGCCAAATTCTAGCTCTCTGCACGTATACGCAGTTTGAAATTACTACTTTTTATACCGAAAATATGTCAATTACTGAGAGCAGCGATAGGTCACATTTTGCGCCCCCCCCCCCTGCAGTTTTCAAAATATCCCAAACATCCCAAAAATCGACGCTTGAGCTATATTTTGAAACCAAATTTGGGCTCTCTGCACGTATTCGCAGTTTGAAATTACGTCTTTTTATACCGGAAATATGCCATTTACTGAGAGCAGCGATGGATCATATTTTGCCCAAACCCTCTCTGTAGTTTTCAAAATATATCAAACATCCCAAATGCGACGCTTGATCCATATTTAGGAGCCAAATTCGGGTTCTCTGCATGTATTCCCAGTTTGAAATTACGACTTTTATACCGAAAATATGCCAATTACTGAAACCTGCGATGGATCACTTTTTTCCCAAACCCTCCCTGCTGTTTCCAAAATATCCCAAACATCCCAAATTCAACGCTTGAGCCATATTTTGGAGCCAAATTCTAGCTCTCAGCACGTATTCGCAGTTTGAAATTACGAGTTTTTATACCGAAAATATGCCAATTACTGAGAGCGGCGATGGATCACATTTTGCCCAAACCTTCCCTGTAGTTTTCAAAATATCCCAAACATCCCAAATTTGACCCTTGAGAATTATTTTGGAGCTAAATTCTGGCTCTCTGCATGTATTCGCAGTTTGAAATTATGACTTTTTATCCCAAACATCTCAAATTTGACGCTTGAAAATTAGCCAATTACTGAAAGCAGCGATGGGTCACATTTTGCCCAAACCCCCCGGCTGTTTGGAAAATATCCCAAACATCCCAAATTCGACCCATGAGCTATATTTTGGAGCGAAATTCTGGCACTCTGCACGTATTCGATGTTTGAAATTACGACATTTTATAACGAAAACATAACAATTACTGAAAGCGGCAATGGATCACATTTTGCCCAAACCCTCCCTGCAGTTTTAAATATAGCCCAAACATCCCAAATTCGACGCTTGAGTCATAATTTGGAGCAAAATTCGGGCTCTCTGCACGTATTAGCAGTTTGAAATTATGACATTTTATACCGAAAATATGCCAATCACTGAGAGTAGCGATGGATCACATTTTGCCCAAGCCATCCCCGCTGTTTTCAAAATATCCCAAACATCCCAAGTTTTACCCTTGAGCCATATTTTGGAGCCAAGTTTTGGCTTTCTACATGTATTCGTTGTTTGAAATTACGACTTTTTATACCTAAAATATGCCAACTACTGAAAGCAGCGATGGATCACATTTTGACGAAACCCTCTCTGCAGTTATCAAATTATCCCAAACATCCTAAATTCGACCCTTGAGTCATGTTTTGGAGCCTAATTCTGGCTCTCTGCACGTATTCGCAGTTTGAATTTACGACTTTTTATACCGAAAATATGCCAATTACTGAGAGCGGCGATGGATCAAATTTTGCCCCCAACCTTCCTTGCAATTTTCAAAATATCCGAAACATCCTAAATTTGAACCTTGAGAATTATTTTGGAGCTAAATTGTGGCTCTCTGCACGTATTCGCAGTTTGAAATTACGACTCTTTATCCCAAACTTCCCAAATCTGACGCTTGAAAATATGCTAATTACTGAAAACAGCGATGGGTCTCATTGTTCAAACTCCCTGGCAGTTTGCAAAATATCCCAAACATCCCAAATTCGACCCTTGAGCCATATTTTGGAATTAAATTCTGGCTTTCTGCGCGTATTCGCTGTCTGAAATTACGATTTTTTTATACCGAAAACATGACAATTACTGAAATCAGCGATGGATCACATTTTGCCCAAACCTTCCCTGCAGGTTTCAAAATATCCCAAACATCCCAAATTCGACCCTTGAGCCTTATTTTGGAGCCAAAATCAGGCTTTCTGCGAGTATTCGCAGTTTGAAATTACGAATTTTTATACCGAAAACATGACAATTACTGAAAACGGCGTTGGATCACATTTTGCCCAAACCCTCCCTGCAGTTTTCAAAATATCCCAAACATTCCAAATTCCACGCTTGAGCCATATTTTGGAGCCAAATTCGGGCTCTCTGCACGTATTCGCAGTTTGAAATTATTTCATTTTCTACCGAAAATATGCCAATTACTGATTGCGACGATGGGTCACACTTTGCCCAAACTCCCCTGCTATTTTCATAATATTTCAAGCATCCCAAATTCGACCCATGACCTATATTTTGGAGCCAAATTCTGGCTCTCTGCACGTATTCGCAGTTAAATATTACGAGTTTTTATACCGAAAATATGTCAATTACAGAGAGCGGCGATGGATCACATTTTGCCCAAACCATTCTTGTAGTTTTCAAAATATCCCAAACATCCCAAATTCGACCCTTGAGAATTATTTTGGAGCTAATTTCTGGCTCTCTTCATGTATTCGCAGTTTGAAATTATGACTTTTTATCCCAAACATCCCAAATTTGACGCTTGAAAATAAGCCAATTACTGAAAGCAGCGATGGGTCACATTTTGCCCAAACCCCCCGGCAGTTTGCAAAATATCCCAAACATCCCAAATTCGACCCATGAACTATATTTTGGAGCCAAATTCGGGCTCTCTGCACGTATTCGCTGTTTGAAATTACGACAATTTATAACGAAAACATGACAATTACTGAAAGCGGCAATGGATCACCTTTTGCCCAAACCCTCTTTGCAGTTTTAAATATATCCCAAACATCCCAAATTCGACGCTTGAGCCATAATTTGGAGCAAAATTCGGGCTCTCTGCACGTATTAGCAGTTTGAAATTATGACATTTTATACCGAAAATATGCCAATTACAGAGTGCAGCGATGGATCACATTATGCACAAGCCATCCCTGCAGTTTTCAAAATATCCCAAACATTCCAAGTTTGACCCTTGAGCCATATTTTGGAGCCAAATTTTGGCTTTCTGCATGTATTCGTTGTTTGAAATTACGACTTTTTATACCGAAAATATGCCAATTACTGAAAGCAGCGATGGATCACATTTTGACGAAACCCTCTCTGCAGTTATCAAATTATCGCAAACATTCCAAATTCGACCCTTGAGCCATATTTTGGAGCCAAATTCTGGCTCTCTGCACGTATTTGCAGTTTGAAATTACGATTTTTTTTACCGAAAAAATGCCACCTACTGAGAGCGGCGGTGGATCACATTTACCCAAACCCTCCATGCAGTTTTTAAAATATCCCAAACATCCCAAATTTGACCCTTGAGAATTATTTTGGAGCCAAATTCTGGTTCTCTGCACGTATTCGCAGTTTGAAATTACGACTTTTTATACCGAAAACATGACAATTACTGAAAGCGGCGATGTATCACATTTTGCCCAAACCCTTCCTGCAGTTTTCAAAATATCCCAAACATCCCAAATTCGACGCTTGAGCCATATTTTGGAGCCAAATTCGGTCTCTCTCCACGTATTCACTGTTTGAAATTTCGACTTTTTATACCGAAAATATGCCAATTACTGAGAGCGGCGATGGGTCACATTTTGTCCTACCCCCCCCCCCCCACCTGCAAGTTTCAAAATATCCCAGACATCCCAAATTCGTCCCTGGAGCCTTATTTTGGAGTCAAATTCTGGCTCTCTGCACGTATTCGCAGTTTGAAATTACGACTTTTTATACTGAAAATATGCCAATTACTGAAAGCAGCGATGCGTCACATTTTGCCCAAACCCCCTTGCAGTTTTCAAATATCCCAAACATCCTAAATTCGACCATTGGATTTTGGAGCCAAATTCTGGCTCTCTGCACGTATTCGCAGTGTGAAATTATGACTTTTATACTGAAAATATGCCAATTACGGAAAGCGGCGATGGATCACATTATTCCCAAACCCTCCCTGCAGTTTTAAAAATATCCCAAACATCCCAAATTCGACGTTTGAGCCATATTTTCGAGCCAAATTCGGGCTCATAATTGAGCCCGAATTTGGTATAATAATGACATTTTCACGTTTTTCATGTAGTTTGATATTACGGAAATATATTAATTTTTACCATTATTTCGATACTATTTCATGTAGTATCACGATATGTAATTTGACCTTCAAATCTCAGATTTTCGCATAATATTGCATTTTAAGCAAGTTTTCTTGCATTTTGTTTCGTACTAAAAATCATCGAATTCAGCAATATTTTAACTGAATTCGAAAATAACCTTAAGTACTCATCAGAAAATAACCTTAAGTACTTCATTTTCAATCATCTATTTGTTTCTCGTTAAAATACTGAGTAAGATATTGAAAAGGGGAGAAGTTCTCTTTTTATTGCATATATCGTCGTTTCAGCCGGATTAGAACGGTTTTACGTGTACATCTTCCATCGGTAATATAAACCGAAAATCAGGAACATTTTAGTTAATTTTAATGAAAACACATTAATTTTTATTATTTGTATTGGAAGCAACATCTTTATACGTCTTTTCTGGGGTCTAAAAAATACGAAACGTCGCTCTATGATTCGAAGTTAAAATCCTTCGAATTTTTATCTTCGATAAAATCCTTCCAATTTTAATTATGTGTTTGCATCATTTTTATTGCATATATAATGAAATAAAAGCAATAAACTGAAAATTCACAAAAACGTGGAAAAACGGCAAAATATTGCTTAATTCAATGATATTTTGTTTAAATCACATAAAGGAAAAGGGGATGATAAAGGTCAAAATATTGCTAAATTCGATGATTTTTAGTACAAAACAAAGTGCAAGAAAACTTGCTTAAAAATGCAAAATTTGCGAAATTCTGTGATTTGAAGGCCAGATCACATATCGTGAGAAAACATGAAGTAGTATCGAAATATTGGTAAAAACGAATATATATACGTAAAATCACACTACATGAATAACGTGAAAATAGTCACTATATTACCATATTTGAGGATTTAAACTTCAAATCATAGAGCGAGGATTCGTATTATTTAGATCCAAGAAAAGACATATGACAATGTTGTTTCAAATACAAATAATAAAAATCAATGCGTTTTCATTAGAAATAACTAAAATGTTCTTGATTTTCCGTTTATATACCTATGGAAGATGTACACGTAAATCCGCTCTAATCCTGCTGAAACGTCGATATATGCAATAAAAACAGAACTTCTCCCCTTTTCAATATCTTACTCAGTATTTTAACGAAAAACAAATAGTTGATTGAAAATGAAGTGTTTAAGGTTAATTTCTAATCAATTATGTGTTTGCATTATTTTTATCGTATATTTAATGAATGAATAGCAATAAACTGAAAATTCACAAAAACGTGGAAAAACAGCAAAATATTGCCAAATTCGATGATATTTTCTTTATATCACATAAAGGAAAAGGGGATGATAAACGTCAAAATATTGCTGATTTCGATGATTTGTAGTACGAAACAAAATGCAAGAAAACTTGCTTAAAATGCAATATTATGCGAAAATCTGAGATTTGAAGGCCAAATCACATATCGTGATACAACATGAAATAGTATCGAAATATTGGTAAAAATGAATCTATTTACGTAATATCAAACTACATGAAAAACGTGAAAAAAGTCATTATTATACCAAATTTGAGGATTTTAACTTCGAATCATAGAGCGACGTTTCGTATTTTTTAGACCCTAGAAAAGACATATAAAGATGTTGCTTCCAATACAAATGATAAAAATCAATGTGTTTTCATTAAAATTAACTAAAATGTTCCTGATTTTCGGTTTATATTAACGATGGAAGATGTACACGTAAAACCGTTCTACTCAGGCTGAAACGTCGATATATGCAATAAAAACAGATCTTCTCCCCTTTTCAATATCTTACTCAGTATTTTAAGGAGAAACAAATAGATGATTGAAAATGAAGTATTTAAGGTTATTTTCATATCAATTATGTGTTTGTATAATTTTTATCGTATATTTAATGAATTAATAACAATAAACTGAAATTTTATTTTTCAGTTTATCATTTTAAATCAACTATTTGTTTCTCGTTAAAATACTGAGTAGGATATTGAAAAGGGGAGAAGTTCTGTTTTTATTGCATATATCGACGTTTCAGCCGGATTAGAGCGGTTTTACGTGTACATCTTCCATCGGTAATATAAACGGAAAATCAGGAACATTTTAGTTAATTCTAATTAAAACACATTGATTTTTATCATTTGTATTTGAAACAACATTGTCATATGTCTTTTCTTGGATCTTAATAATACGAAACGTCGCTCTATGATTTGAAGTTAAAATCCTCAAATATGGTAATATAGTGACTTTTTTCACGTTATTCATGTAGTGTGATTTTACGTTTTTACCAATATTTCGATACTACTTCATGACCCCTGCCAGTGTGAGCCATATTTTGGAGAGCCATATTTTGGAGCCAAATTCTAGCTCTCTGCACGTATTCGCAGTTTGAAATTACGAGTTTTTATACCGAAAATATGCCAATTACTGAGAGCGGCAATGGATCATATTTTGCCCAAACCATCCCTGTAGTTTTCAAAATATCCCAAACATCCCAAATTCGACCCTTGAGAATTATTTTGGAGCTAAATTCTGGCTCTCTGCATGTATTCGCAGTTTGAAATTATGACTTTTTATCCCAAACATCCCAAATTTGACGCTTGAAAATAAGCCAATTACTGAAAGCAGCGATGGGTCACATTTTGCCCAAACCCCCCGGCAGTTTGCAAAATATCCCAAACATCCGAAATACTACGCTTGAGCCATATTTTGAAGCCAAATTCGGGCTCTCTGCACGTATTCACTGTTTGAAATTTCGACTTTTTATACCGAAAATATGCCAATTACTGAGAGCG